>NW_028155225.1:0-108722 GCF_905171665.1 Trachurus trachurus | reverse complement strand
TTTGAAAAAAAATTTCATTTTTGGCCAAAATGGTTGACGTTTTTTTCAAAAATGGCCTGTGGGGTTTTTGGATGATATATCCGAGTTTGGAGAAATTTGAAAAAAAATGTCATTTTTGGCCAAATTGGTTGACGTTTTTTTCAAAAATGGCCTGTGTGGTTTTTGGATGATATATCCGAGTTTGGAGAAATTTGAAGACATTTTTCATTTTTGGCCAAAATGTAACCCGCGGGGTTGACGTTGTTTTCAAAAATGGCCTGTGTGATTTTTGGATGATATATCCGAGTTTGGAGAAATTTGAAGACATATTTCATTTTTGGCCAAAATGTAACCGGGGTTGATGTTTTTTTCAAAAATGGCCTGTGTGGTTTTTGGATGATGTATCTGAGTTTGGAGAAATTTGAAGAAATTTTTCATTTTTGGTCAAAATGTAACCGGCGGGGTTGACGTCTTTTTCAAAAATGGCCTGTGTGGTTTCTGGATGATATATCCGAGTTTGGAGAAATTTGAAAAAAAATTTCATTTTTGGCCAAAATGGTTGACGTTTTTTTCAAAAATGGCCTGTGTGGTTTTTGGATGATATATCCGAGTTTGGAGAAATTTGAAAAAAAAATTCATTTTTGGCCAAATTGGTTGACGTTTTTTCAAAAATGGCCTGTGTGGTTTTTGGATGATATATCCGAGTTTGGAGAAATTTGAAGACATTTTTCATTTTTGGCCAAAATGTAACCCGCGGGGTTGACGTTGTTTTCAAAAATGGCCTGTGTGGTTTGTGGATGATATATCCAAGTTTGGAGAAATTTGAAGAAATTTTTCATTTTTGGCCAAAATGTAACCCGCGGGGTTCACGTTTTTTTCAAAAATGGCCTGTGTGATTTTTGGATGATATATCCGAGTTTGGAGAAATTTGAAGACATTTTTCATTTTTGGCCAAAATGTAACCCGCGGGGTTGACGTCTTTTTCAAAAATGGCCTGTGTGGTTTCTGGATGATATATCCGAGTTTGGAGAAATTTGAGAAAAAATTTCATTTCTGGCCAAATTGGTTGACGTTTTTTTCAAAAATGGCCTGTGTGGTTTTTAGATGATATATCCGAGTTTGGAGAAATTTGAAGAAATTTTTCATTTTTGGCCAAAATGTAACCCGCGGGGTTGACGTTTTTTTCAAAAATGGCCTGTGTGGTTTTTGGATGATATATCCGAGTTTGGAGAAATTTGAAGACATTTTTCATTTTTGGCCAAAATGTAACCCGCGGGGTTGACGTTTTTTTCAAAAATGGCCTGTGTGGTATTTGGATGATATATCCGAGTTTGGAGAAATTTGAAGACATTTTTCATTTTTGGCCAAAATGTAACCCGCGGGGTTGATGTTTTTTTCAAAAATGGCCTGTGTGGTTTTTGGATGATGTATCTGAGTTTGGAGAAATTTGAAGAAATTTTTCATTTTTGGTCAAAATGTAACCGGCGGGGTTGACGTCTTTTTCAAAAATGGCCTGTGTGGTTTCTGGATGATATATCCGAGTTTGGAGAAATTTGAAAAAAAATTTCATTTTTGGCCAAAATGGTGGACGTTTTTTTCAAAAATGGCCTGTGTGGTTTTTGGATGATATATCCGAGTTTGGAGAAATTTGAAAAAAAATTTCATTTTTGGCCAAATTGGTTGACGTTTTTTCAAAAATGGCCTGTGTGGTTTTTGGATGATATATCCGAGTTTGGAGAAATTTGAAGACATTTTTCATTTTTGGCCAAAATGTAACCCGCGGGGTTGACGTTGTTTTCAAAAATGGCCTGTGTGGTTTGTGGATGATATATCCAAGTTTGGAGAAATTTGAAGAAATTTTTCATTTTTGGCCAAAATGTAACCCGCGGGGTTCACGTTTTTTTCAAAAATGGCCTGTGTGGTTTTTGGATGATATATCCGAGTTTGGAGAAATTTGAAGACATTTTTCATTTTTGGCCAAAATGTAACCCGCGGGGTTGACGTTGTTTTCAAAAATGGCCTGTGTGGTTTGTGGATGATATATCCAAGTTTGGAGAAATTTGAAGAAATTTTTCATTTTTGGCCAAAATGTAACCCGCGGGGTTCACGTTTTTTTCAAAAATGGCCTGTGTGATTTTTGGATGATATATCCGAGTTTGGAGAAATTTGAAGACATTTTTCATTTTTGGCCAAAATGTAACCCGCGGGGTTGACGTCTTTTTCAAAAATGGCCTGTGTGGTTTCTGGATGATATATCCGAGTTTGGAGAAATTTGAAAAAAAATTTCATTTCTGGCCAAATTGGTTGACGTTTTTTTCAAAAATGGCCTGTGTGGTTTTTAGATGATATACCCGAGTTTGGAGAAATTTGAAGAAATTTTTCATTTTTGGCCAAAATGTAACCCGCGGGGTTGACGTTTTTTTCAAAAATGGCCTGTGTGGTTTTTGGATGATATATCCGAGGTTGGAGAAATTTGAAGACATTTTTCATTTTTGGCCAAAATGTAACCCGCGGGGTTGACGTTTTTTTCAAAAATGGCCTGTGTGGTTTGTGGATGATATATCCGAGTTTGGAGAAATTTGAAAAAAAAATTCATTTTTGGCCAAATTGGTTGACGTTTTTTCAAAAATGGCCTGTGTGGTTTTTGGATGATATATCCGAGTTTGGAGAAATTTGAAGAAATTTTTCATTTTTGGCCAAAATGTAACCCGCGGGGTTGACGTTTTTTTCAAAAATGGCCTGTGTGGTTTTTGGATGATATATCCGAGTTTGGAGAAATTTGAAGACATTTTTCATTTTTGGCCAAAATGTAACCCGCGGGGTTGACGTTTTTTTCAAAAATGGCCTGTGTGGTTTGTGGATGATATATCCGAGTTTGGAGAAATTTGAAAAAAAATTTCATTTTTGGCCAAATTGGTTGACGTTTTTTCAAAAATGGCCTGTGTGGTTTTTGGATGATATATCCGAGTTTGGAGAAATTTGAAGACATTTTTCATTTTTGGCCAAAATGTAACCCGCGGGGTTGACGTTGTTTTCAAAAATGGCCTGTGTGGTTTGTGGATGATATATCCAAGTTTGGAGAAATTTGAAGAAATTTTTCATTTTTGGCCAAAATGTAACCCGCGGGGTTCACGTTTTTTTCAAAAATGGCCTGTGTGATTTTTGGATGATATATCTGAGTTTGGAGAAATTTGAAGAAATTTTTCATTTTTGGTCAAAATGTAACCGGCGGGGTTGACGTCTTTTTCAAAAATGGCCTGTGTGGTTTCTGGATGATATATCCGAGTTTGGAGAAATTTGAAAAAAAATTTCATTTTTGGCCAAAATGGTTGACGTTTTTTTCAAAAATGGCCTGTGTGGTTTTTGGATGATATATCCGAGTTTGGAGAAATTTGAAAAAAAATTTCATTTTTGGCCAAATTGGTTGACGTTTTTTCAAAAATGGCCTGTGTGGTTTTTGGATGATATATCCGAGTTTGGAGAAATTTGAAGACATTTTTCATTTTTGGCCAAAATGTTACCCGCGGGGTTGACGTTGTTTTCAAAAATGGCCTGTGTGGTTTGTGGATGATATATCCAAGTTTGGAGAAATTTGATGAAATTTTTCATTTTTGGCCAAAATGTAACCCGCGGGGTTCACGTTTTTTCAAAAATGGCCTGTGTGGTTTTTGGATGATATATCCGAGTTTGGAGAAATTTGAAGACATTTTTCATTTTTGGCCAAAATGTAACCCGCGGGGTTGACGTTGTTTTCAAAAATGGCCTGTGTGGTTTGTGGATGATATATCCAAGTTTGGAGAAATTTGAAGAAATTTTTCATTTTTGGCCAAAATGTAACCCGCGGGGTTCACGTTTTTTTCAAAAATGGCCTGTGTGATTTTTGGATGATATATCCGAGTTTGGAGAAATTTGAAGACATTTTTCATTTTTGGCCAAAATGTAACCCGCGGGGTTGACGTCTTTTTCAAAAATGGCCTGTGTGGTTTCTGGATGATATATCCGAGTTTGGAGAAATTTGAAAAAAAATTTCATTTCTGGCCAAATTGGTTGACGTTTTTTTCAAAAATGGCCTGTGTGGTTTTTAGATGATATATCCGAGTTTGGAGAAATTTGAAGAAATTTTTCATTTTTGGCCAAAATGTAACCCGCGGGGTTGACGTTTTTTTCAAAAATGGCCTGTGTGGTTTTTGGATGATATATCCGAGTTTGGAGAAATTTGAAGACATTTTTCATTTTTGGCCAAAAAGTAACCCGCGGGGTTGACGTTGTTTTCAAAAATGGCCTGTGTGGTATTTGGATGATATATCCGAGTTTGGAGAAATTTGAAGACATTTTTCATTTTTGGCCAAAATGTAACCCGCGGGGTTCACGTTTTTTTCAAAAATGGCCTGTGTGGTTTTTGGATGATATATCCGAGTTTGGAGAAATTTGAAGACATTTTTCATTTTTGGCCAAAATGTAACCCCCGGGGTTTACGATTTTTTCAAAAATGGCCTGTGTGCTTTTTGGATGATATATCCGTGTTTTGAGAAATTTGAAGAAAATTTTCATTTTTGGCCAAAATGTAACCGGCGGGGTTGACGTCTTTTTCAAAAATGGCCTGTGTGGTTTCTGGATGATATATCCGAGTTTGGAGAAATTTGAAAAAAAATTTCATTTCTGGCCAAATTGGTTGACGTTTTTTTCAAAAATGGCCTGTGTGGTTTTTAGATGATATATCCGAGTTTGGAGAAATTTGAAGACATTTTTCATTTTTGGCCTAAATGTAACCCGCGGGGTTCACGTTTTTTTCAAAAATGGCCTGTGTGGTTTTTGGATGATATATCCAAGTTTGGAGAAATTTGAAGACATTTTTCATTTTTGGCCAAAATGTAACCCCCGGGGTTTACGATTTTTTCAAAAATGGCCTGTGTGCTTTTTGGATGATATATCCGTGTTTTGAGAAATTTGAAGAAAATTTTCATTTTTGGCCAAAATGTAACCGGCGGGGTTGACGTCTTTTTCAAAAATGGCCTGTGTGGTTTCTGGATGATATATCCGAGTTTGGAGAAATTTGAAAAAAAATTTCATTTCTGGCCAAATTGGTTGACGTTTTTTTCAAAAATGGCCTGTGTGGTTTTTAGATGATATATCCGAGTTTGGAGAAATTTGAAGACATTTTTCATTTTTGGCCTAAATGTAACTCGCGGGGTTCACGTTTTTTTCAAAAATGGCCTGTGTGGTATTTGGATGATATATCCGAGTTTGGAGAAATTTGAAGACATTTTTCATTTTTGGCCAAAATGTAACCCGCGGGGTTGATGTTTTTTTTCAAATATGGCCTGTGTGGTTTTTGGATGATGTATCTGAGTTTGGAGAAATTTGAAGAAATTTTTCATTTTTGGTCAAAATGTAACCGGCGGGGTTGACGTCTTTTTCAAAAATGGCCTGTGTGGTTTCTGGATGATATATCCGAGTTTGGAGAAATTTGAAAAAAAATTTCATTTTTGGCCAAATTGGTTGACGTTTTTTTCAAAAATGGCCTGTGTGGTTTTTGGATGATATATCCGAGTTTGGAGAAATTTGAAGACATTTTTCATTTTTGGCCAAAATGTAACCCGCGGGGTTGACGTTGTTTTCAAAAATGGCCTGTGTGGTTTTTGGATGATATATCCAAGTTTGGAGAAATTTGAAGAAATTTTTCATTTTTGGCCAAAATGTAACCCGCGGGGTTCACGTTTTTTTCAAAAATGGCCTGTGTGGTTTTTGGATGATATATCCGAGTTTGGAGAAATTTGAAGACATTTTTCATTTTTGGCCAAAATGTAACCCCCAGGGTTGACCTTTTTTTCAAAAATGGCCTGTGTGGTTTCTGGATGATATATCCGAGTTTGGAGAAATTTGAAAAAAAATTTCATTTCTGGCCAAAATGGTGCGAGGGACCCAACTGCAGGCGGACACGGGCGGCGCCATACATCCAATCCATACCGGAAGTCCCAAGCGGAAGTTTGTTCTTCGTGCAGTCTGGTTCACACTCCAGGACAGAAGGTGGCGGTAATGCACCAAAAGTGTAGAAGAAGGAAGAAGTCCATAAAATCCACCATCTTTGGTGTAGACAGAGCGGTTCAACGAACGGTAAGAAAAATAGTTTTTTATGTTGTGGTTGACGAGGAACCAGGACACAGTTCCGGCAGGTTAAAGCCCAGGGGCACCTTTATTCAGAGAACACCCTCACGGCAGGGAAAGGAGGGGAAAACCTCACGGCAGGGACAGGTGGGGGAGTGTGTGTGGGGGGAAATCCTGGCTGGGTTTGGCTCGAGGAGCAGCGTGGGGCAGAGGGAGAACGCAGCGGGCACCGACAGCCTGAGCCCAGGAAGCCGAGCGTCCTGGATCGTCTGGAGGAGAGAGAGAGGCTTTGATTAGCTACAAAACTAGTCTCAGGGTCACAAGAGAGCAGAAAAACACAAGAGTCTTGCTATCACAAGTTACTACCGGGACTAGACGGCACAATCTGGCACTGATTGCACGGCAGCGTCTCCTCTTGTAACCTCTGGTGCACTAATTGCTGATGCGTCTCTGGTGTGTCGCTGTGACTGTGACCGGACCACAACAGTGCCCCCCCCTCCACGGGAGCCACCGGGCGACCGCCCCGGAGCGTCAGGGTTCTCCAGGTAGAAGTCTGTCAAGAGGGCAGGGTCGGCAATGTAGGATCGGGGTACCCAGCTCCGGTCCTCCGGGCCGTAGCCCACCCAGTCCACTAGAAACTGGAAGCCCCTTCCCCGTCGGCGCACACGCAGCAGCTTCCGTACGGACCAAACCGGGTCACCGTCTTGGAGGACCCGGGGTGGAGGTGGAGCTGTGACAGGAGGAGAGAGGGCACTGACAGCGACCGGCTTAAGCTTGGAAACATGAAACACGGGATGGACCCGAAGAGATGAGGGCAGGGACAAACGTACCGCAGTGGGGTTGATGATCCTCTCCACTGTATAGGGTCCCACGTAGCGGGGTCCAAGCTTACGAGAGGACGTCGGGATGGGAAGGTCCTTGGCCAGGAGCCAGACGCGCTGACCGCACCGGTAAACTGGGGCTGGGGTGCGACGCCGGTTGGAGGAGCGCTGGGACCGGTCATTCGCCCTTAACATGGCTGCACGTGCGGACCTCCACATGCGACGACACCGGCGTAGATGTTCCCTGGCAGAAGGAACCGCCACCTCCGTTTCTTGCTGGGGAAACATGGGGGGCTGGTAGCCCAACGAGCACTCAAATGGTGACATACCTGTGGCCGCGCTCACCATAGTGTTGTGTGCATACTCGACCCAGGCTAGTTGCTTGCTCCATGTCGAGGGACTGCTGGTGGTCACACATCGCAGGGCAGACTCCAGGCTCTGGTTGGTCCGTTCCGCCTGTCCATTGGTTTGTGGGTGGTACCCCGACGAGAGGCTGACCGTGGCCCCAATTCCCCTACAGAAGGCCTGCCACACCTGGGAAGAGAACTGGGGTCCACGGTCAGAAACAATGTCCAGGGGTATGCCATGGAGACGAACCACATGGACCACCAGGAGTTCGGCTGTTTCAGCTGAAGAAGGGAGCTTGGGGAGTGCCACAAAATGGGCCTGCTTGGAAAAACGGTCAACTATGGTGAGTATAACTGAGTTACCCTGAGACACTGGGAGCCCGGTCACAAAGTCCAGCGAAATGTGGGACCAGGGGCGGCTGGGAACGGGGAGGGGCCGCAGGAGACCAGCAGGTGGGCGATGGGAACTCTTGCTTCGAGCACAGGTGGCGCATGCTGCCACAAACTCACGGACGTCTGCCTCCATGGTCGGCCACCAGAAGCGCCGGCGGAGAAAGGACAGAGTCCGAGTGGCGCCGGGGTGGCAGGCGACACGGCTGGAGTGGCCCCACTCGAGGACTCTGGAACGCACAGGAGCAGGCACAAACAAACAGTTAGGGGGCACGTTACCCGGGTTGGGGTGGGTCTCCTGGGCGGTCCTGACCAAGGACTCGATGTCCCAGGTGACACCGCCCACAACACGAGTTGGGGGCAGGATGGTGTCCGGGACGCCCTCCTGGGCGTCGTTTCCCCTAGGAGGCCCCGGGTGGAGGCGGGAGAGCGCATCAGCACAGGAGTTCTGGGAGCCTGGGCGATAGGACAAGGTGAAATTGAACCGACTGAAAAATTGGGCCCAACGGGCTTGACGATCACTCACCCTCTTAGCCGACCGGATGTAGACCAGGTTGCGGTGGTCCGACCACACCAGGAAGGGATGCTCCGCCCCCTCGAGCCAGTGCCTCCACTCCGTCAAGGCAGCATGGACAGCCAGTAACTCCCGGTCGCCAACGTCATAATTTCGCTCTGCAGGTGTTAGGCGCCGAGAGTAAAAGGCACAGGGGTGCAGTCGGTGATCCTCTGCAGAGCGCTGAGAGAGGACAGCCCCCAATCCAGACTCAGATGCGTCCACCTCTACCACAAACTGTCGGGTCGCATCTGGGTGGGCAAGAACTGGGGCCTCAGAGAACCTCCTCTTGAGGTCAGTGAAGGCGGACTGAGCCTCAGGAGTCCAGTCGAACTGGCGAAGGGTGGAGGTGAGAGCGGAGAGGGGTGCAGCAATGCGGCTGTAGTCCTTAATGAACCGCCTGTAGAAACCTGCAAAACCCAGGAAACGTTGCAGCTCGGTCCGGTTCTGGGGCTCGGGCCACTCCATCACCGCCTTGACTTTCCTTGGGTCGGTCCGAGTGCGCCCCGCCTCCACAATGTGGCCCAGGAACTCAAGTGAGGGAGTGTGAAACATGCACTTCTCTGCCTTGACAAACAGGCGGTTCTCCAGGAGGCGCTGCAACACCAGCCGCACATGTTGGATGTGGTCCTCAAGGGAACGGGAGAAAACCAAAATGTCGTCTAAATAAACCACAACAAAAACATTGATCATGTCTCGGAGCACGTCATTAACTAAGGCTTGAAAAACAGCGGGGGCGTTTGTGAGGCCAAAAGGCATAACTAAATATTCAAAATGACCCAGGGGTGTGTTGAAAGCCGTCTTCCACTCATCTCCTTCCCGGATACGGATGAGGTGGTACGCACTGCGTAAATCCAGTTTTGAGAAAATGGTGGCTGAGGTGAGTGGTTCAAAGGTGGAGCTCATGAGGGGCAACGGATACCGGTTCTTGATGGTTATGTCATTCAGCTGCCTGTAGTCAATACAGGGGCGGAGTGAGCCATCCTTCTTACTGACAAAAAAGAAACCTGCTGCCATGGGAGAGTTGGAGGGTCTGATGATCCCGGAGGCTAGTGACTCCATGATATACTCCTGCATGGCCCTCCTTTCTGGGAGCGAGATGTTATACAGCCTACCCGGTGGAGTGCGAGCACCCGGGAGGAGCTCAATGGCGCAGTCGTAGGGGCGGTGGGGCGGGAGAGAGAGAGCCTCGGTCTTGCTGAAGGCTGCCGTGAGGTCATGGTAGACCTCAGGAACATTGGAGAGGTCCGGGGGTGGGGGCTCGGGCTTAGGGGCTCCAGGGGGATAGGGGGCGGAGCGGAGACAGTTTGCGTGGCACGCAACGCTCCACCCGAGGATCTGGGAGGTGGACCAGGAGATGTTGGGGTCATGTCTCTGCAGCCAGGGCCTCCCTAGCACCAGAGGGGAGGAGGGCGCGGTGAACACAAAGAGGCGGATTGTCTCAACATGGTTTCCCGAGACTGTTAACCTGAGGGGCTCGGTAGTCAGGGTGATACGGCAAAGGGCGCGCCCATCTAGCGCACGGGTCTCCAGGGGGGTGTCAAGGGGGACAAGGGTGATGCCAGCCTGCCGAGCGAGAGCCCCGTCAATGAAACTCTCATCTGCGCCCGAGTCTATGAAAGCACTGACAGGGAGAGACCGTTGCCCCCAGGCGAGGGAAGCAGGGAACCGGTGAGATGGGGTAGGCGGATTCTGGGGCAGAGCTGTGCAGCTTACTAGGAGCCCCTCCTCTAGTAAGCCCCGTCTTTTGGGCGTGAGGGACAGTCTCGGATGAAGTGGCCTCCTTGTCCGCAGTACAGACAAAGCCGCCCTCGCATGCGCTGTTCGCGCTCAGCCCCAGTGAGACGAGACCGAGCCACCTCCATGGGCTCCACCCCTGGCTCCGGTGGTCGCGGCGAGGGAGCGGGAGGTGGGGCTGAGGCAGGCTGGGGGCTTGGGAGTGGGCGAGGAGACTGGGGAGCGGCACGAGATGGGGGAAAAGGGTAGCGCTGCGCCCGAGCTCGTTCGTCCCGTCTTGCTTGGAGACGCTGGTCCATCTTCAGGGCAAGGTCGATCAGTTCATTACAAGTTTCAGGCCAGTCTCTGAACAGTCCATCCTTGACCTCCTCACTTAGACCACGCCTGTAAGCGCTTAGTAGAGCTTCATCGTTCCAACGACACTCCGCTGCCAAAACTCGGAAATCGACCGTATACTCAGCCACAGAGCGCGCCCCTTGTTTTATGGTGTGAAGACGGGCTGTGGTGTCGCTGCCGCCAACAGGGTGGTCAAACACACCCCTAAATTCTCTGCAAAAGGCTGCATAATCAGATGATAACTCGGGCCTCAGGTCAAGAGCAGCAGTGGCCCATCTAAGAGCCTTACCAGTTAGCAGGGACAGGACAAAGGCGACCCTAGCGCCATCAGAAGTGTAGCGGCTGGGTTGGTGACAAAAAACCAGTTCACACTGAACAAGAAAGCCTCGGAAGAGGTCGAACTCACCAGCATAGGGTCTCGGGGGGGTTAGCTTAGGTTCTCTGGAGGCGGGGCCAAGCAGGGGAGGAGCAGCGGGACCTAGGGCGACGGCTGGATCTGGACCTGGTTGATTCACCAAAGGTGGGGGTTGCGGTGGAGGGACCGTCAGGTCCAGGCGGTCCAGCCGGGCGAGGACCTGGGCGAAAGCATCCGTGAGACGGGTCTCCAGCATGGTCATCCGTGTGCCTTGTTGTTGGACGATAGCGTTGAGTCTCACCAGGAGAGGAGGGTCGGTGGACTGGGTCGCTGAAGCAGTCGGTGTTCCAGCTGGAGATCCAGCTGCCGCTCCTGTCTGTCCAGGTTCCTTACTCATGGCCAGATTGTACTGTTGTGGTTGACGAGGAACCAGGACACAGTTCCGGCAGGTTAAAGCCCAGGGGCACCTTTATTCAGAGAACACCCTCACGGCAGGGAAAGGAGGGGAAAACCTCACGGCAGGGACAGGTGGGGGAGTGTGTGTGGGGGGAAATCCTGGCTGGGTTTGGCTCGAGGAGCAGCGTGGGGCAGAGGGAGAACGCAGCGGGCACCGACAGCCTGAGCCCAGGAAGCCGAGCGTCCTGGATCGTCTGGAGGAGAGAGAGAGGCTTTGATTAGCTACAAAACTAGTCTCAGGGTCACAAGAGAGCAGAAAAACACAAGAGTCTTGCTATCACAAGTTACTACCGGGACTAGACGGCACAATCTGGCACTGATTGCACGGCAGCGTCTCCTCTTGTAACCTCTGGTGCACTAATTGCTGATGCGTCTCTGGTGTGTCGCTGTGACTGTGACCGGACCACAACATTTTAATTATCATTCCACGAGTGTGGTATTATCCTTAGGATGTAATTCGTGCTTTTTACAAATGCGATGCATGGAATAACTGAGTGACACGTCTCGTGAAGCTTGTTTTTTCTTGTCCGAGCTATTAGCTTAGCTTAGCTTAGCTTAGCTCATACGGCAATTTTAGCAGCGTGGTTGGGTGGGTAAGTTACTGGGGCTGTCCCATTCCTCCACACTTGACTCAGTGCGCTTGGCCCGGCTTGGCCACGCACACACTTTGGTGACGTTTTGCCGGCGTAACGTACATTTGCGTATAGTGTGCAAGCATGGATTAAGTGGCCAAGCGTGTGGGGGGATATTTAAGAGCAATCGGGACACACTTGACAAGTGCAGCCTGTGCCATTGCGCACAGTAGCACAACAACACACACACACAGCACCGGTTTTAATAAACAGTGCTGCTGTTCTCAAACTCCGTGTTAAGAACTTTGTTGCCTTGTTTGTTTGTACAACACACACATTTATTCATTCATTCATCCATTCTTTTCTTCCAGATGCATCCTTCTATATTAAAAGGCTGAAGGCTGAGGTTGTGTTGGCCAGTGGGAGCCTGTTTTAAGCCCCACCACCACCAGATACTGTGCCCCCAACAAAGCAGGATGGCCTGGCGACCCCTGTTTGTTCTGTTTGTTTGTTCTGTTTTGTAATAAAGGCATTGTTTACAAAAAATAACTCAAGTCAAGTTATTATTGCCAGTATGAAAGTGCAATATTGTGTTTGATTCCAGAAAGATTAACAGAGGACTGAAAATGGGAAAATTTAATTATTGCATTCATTTGATAGCTAAACCTGATGATGAATACATTTGTAGACCCAGGAAATGCCTGCTCTGTTGCAGGAACACATGTCCAGGGCCATCATGTTGTCCATGATGCTCCTACTCATCCCTGAAGATCCCTGAAGGGTTAAAATATGATCAGCAGGATTGAAGTCCCTACTCCCCAGCAGACTGCAGCATAAAAGAACACACTTGCTATCACAGACTGATTGTACTACAGATGTCAAGAAATCTGAGCCTCCTTAAGACAGCACAGTTCCCCAAACTGGCCTTTATCTCCTCGGTCACATCTTACCTGACAGGAAGGATCATGATCAGTGCATAATGTCTGGTACCACCAATTATTTGTGTCTTCTATTTTTCTACCTCCCCAATAATTAAAATATTAATGTCAAAGTATGACTGTGTGGTGTGCATGTTGCAACTACTGACTAATCTGAAAGTGGTCAATTAATTTGATATTGTAAATTCTCATTTTATTAATCCTAGGTTTATTTAATGAGAATTCAGTCTATTCAATATTTATATTATTCAGTCCTATTGGGAGCTAGAGAGAGTGTGCGTGAGTGAACCCCACCACACAACCATATTTTTATGTTAACGTTGAACGTTAGAAGTTATAGAAGAAGTTATTAATCCATGAAAAGTTAACATTATATTTAGTGATTAGTGGACTTCTAACTTCTGAGTTTTACAGTAGCCTATAAACTTGCGAAGTTAATTACCTAGTCAATTATACCGTTACGATAAACATGTAACTGCAAAAAGAATCCATAATTATGTGTAAACGTACGTGCTTTTATTGTTGTAGCTCGCCTCGGAGCGGTGTTTAACTAACTTCCGCTTGAGACTTCCGGTATGGATTGAAACGTACGTGCTTTTATTGTTGTAGCTCGCCTCAGAGCGGTGTTTAACTAACTTCCGCTTCCTCAGAGCGGTGTTTAACTAACTTCCGCTTGAAACTTCCGGTATGGATTGGATGTATGGCGCCGCTCGTGTCGGCCATATTGACTGCAGCAAGGTACTCTTGAAAATGGTTGACGTTTTTTTCAAAAATGGCCTGTGTGGTTTTTGGATGATATATCCGAGTTTGGAGAAATTTGAAGAAATTTTTCATTTTTGGCCAAAATGTAACCCGCCCCACTGAGCAAGCAACGTCCATGGACGTCCAATACAGGTTGAAATCACGTCGGCCCGTCCAGGCCATGATCTGGACGTCTATATGACAGCCAGAATTAGTTGATAAATGACATTGAGACTATACGTCCACCCTGGCCCGGTTCTGGACGTCTATAGACAACCAAAATGAGTCGCAAATAGACATTCTGCTATGCCTTGTTCTGGACGTTTATATGACAGCCAGAATTAGTTGATATATGACATTGAGACAATACGCCCAGCCTGGCCCGGTTCAGGACGTCTATAGACAACCAAAATGAGTCGCAAATAGACGTCCTGCTAGGCCTTGATCTGAATGTCAATATGACAGCCAGAATTAGTTGATATATGACATTGAGACTATACGTCCCGTCTGGCTCGGTTCTGAACGTCTATAGACAACCAAAATGAGTCGTAAATAGAAGTCGTGCTAGGCCTTGATCTGGACGTCAATATGACAGCCAGAATTAGTTGATAAATGACATTGAGACAATACGTCCAGCCTGGCCCAGTTCTGAACGTCTATAGACAACCAAAATGAGTCGCAAATAGACGTCCTGCTAGGCCTTCATCTGGACGTCAATATGACAGCCAGAATTAGTTGATATATGACATTGAGACTATACGTCCGGCCTGGCCTGGTTCTAGACGTCTATAGACAACCAAATTGAGTTACAAATAGACGTTCTGCTAGGCCTTGATCTGAACGTCTATACGACATCCAGAATTAGTTGATAAATGACATTGAGACTATACGTCCAGCCTGGCCCGGTACTGGACATCTATAGACAACCAAATTGAGTTACAAATAGACGTTCTGCTAGGCCTTGATATGGACGTCAATATGACAGCCAGAATTAGTTGATATATGACATTGAGACTATACGTCCAGCCTGGCCCAGTTCTGGATGTCTATAGACAACCAAAATGAGTTGCAAATAGACGTTCTGCTAGGCCTTGATCTGGACGTAAATATGACGTCCAGAATTAGTTGATAAATGACATTGAGACAATACGTCCAGCCTGGCCCAGTTCTGGACGTCTATAGACAACCAAAATTAGTTGCAAATAGACGTTCTGCTAGGCCTTGATCTGAACGTCAATATGACAGCCAGAATGAGTTGATATATGACATTGAGACAATACGTCCAGCCTGGCCCAGTTCTGGATGTCTATAGACAACCAAAATGAGTTGCAAATAGACGTTCTGCTAGGCCTTGATCTGGACGTAAATATGACAGCCAGAATTAGTTGATATATGACATTGAGACTATACGTCCGGCCTGGCCTGGTTCTGGATGTCTATAGACAACCAAAATGAGTTACAAATAGACGTTCTGCTAGGCCTTGATCTGAACGTCTATACGGCATCCAGAATTAGTTGATATATGACATTGAGACTATACGTCCGGCCTGGCCTGGTTCTGGACGTCTATAGACAACCAAAATTAGTTGCAAATAGACGTTCTGCTAGGCCTTGATCTAAACGTCAATATGACAGCCAGAATTAGTTGATATATGACATTGAGACTATACGTCCAGTCTGGCCTGGTTCTGGACGTCAACAGACAACCAAAATGAGTTGCAATTAAACGTTCTTTTAGGCCTTGATCTGGACGTCAACTTGACAGCCAGAATTAGTTGATATATGACATTGAGACAATATGTCCAGTCTGGCCTGGTTCTGGACGTCAACAGACAACCAAAATGAGTTTGAAATAGACGTTATGCTACGCCTTTTTCTTGACGTTTATATGACAGCCAGAATTAGTTGATATATGACATTGAGACTATACGTCCAGCCTGGCCCGGTTCTGGACGCTAGAAAATAAAAATTAGTTGTTTATAAAGTAAATTTAGTTTTTTAAGGAGTGTGCAAAGGTCAATGAAATTACAGAAATGTCCTGTGAACATTGGACTGTGAATTCACGTTATGAATTGTCAAAGACTTTTGTGGACGCTTAATGAGGCACTTTTCTCTATTTAAAGTCATGTTTCCAAAGGCTTTAAGGATTATGATGGATTTCATTTATTTGAAAGGGAGAAAAACCAGCACACTCTGAATATAAGATCCTTTGGTGATCTTTAATGTCGGACAGGCAGGCACAGATGTTTCGACCGAAGCCTTTTACAATGTGAATTTTTTTTTATTTCATTTATTTCCCATTTTGTAAATGAAATGTTACTATATCTTTTCTGTTTTATTCAAGTACATGAAAGGATATCTGTATAAATGTGGAGCTTTTACCATAAAGGTAATCTCTGCTTACAGTTCATGGTTTTGCTGTGGGATAAATATGTTTAATTGCGCGTGCCATTTGATATTTAAAATTTTTCTAATTCTGGATGTAAACATAGGAAACTCTTTTTTGCATTGCTGCCAATTCACCGACAGAGTAGCCTCGTAAACGGGATCATCCCTATGTTCCCCGGGTCCTATGTTCCCCGCTTTGTATGGAACCGGGGAACATAGGACCCTTCTTTTATAAAAAGGTCCTATGTTCCCCGCTGTTCACCCAAAAGGTCCTATGTTCCCCGCTTTGTATGGAACCGGGGAACATAGGACCCTTTTTTTAAAAAAAGGTCCTATGTTCCCCACTGTTCACCCAAAGACCCGGGAAACATAGGACCCTTTTTTAAATAAAGGGTCCTATGTTCCCCACCGTTGCCGGTTGACGGACGCGGAGAATCTCTCTCTCTCTCTCTCTCTCTCTCTCTCTCTCTCTCTCATACTTTTTACTGGACTCAATCGACCAAGGAAAAGTGGTATAATCTGATATTTTAGATCGGAGTTTTGGTGTGGGGGCGATTCCAAAGCATCATAGTGGATTATTTATGGTGTGTTGTTACCCTGTAAAGGCCCGTCTGGACGCAGCACGGCCGGGTCCGTCTGCAGCCAAACGGGACGTGGGAGAGGATTGGCGTGGTCACCTCGGCGTCTCTCGTGTGGACAGACCAACAAACTCTCCCTCACTTGCCCTCACCACGCGCCAACACACACACACACACCTGCACACGGGGGGGAGACTTTGTGTTTATTTATTAAGCTTCCACTGACTGTATCACATCTGTACGCATGTCTTAAAACGTGCGTGTGTGTCAACCGGCAACAGCGGGGAACATAGGACCCTTATTTAAAAAGAAGGTCCTATGTTCCCCGGCAACAGCGGGGAACATAGGACCTTCTTTTTAAATAAAGGGTCCTATGTTCCCCGGTTCCATACAAACCGGGGAACATAGGAGCTTTTTTGGAAAAAACGGGGAACATAGGACCTTTTTTAAAACAAAAGGTCCTATGTTCCCCGATCGGGGAACATAGGACCCGGGGAACATAGGTACGCTCCCCTCGTAAACCAGCCTCCCCCGGAAATGCATTTCATTTCATTTCAGAGGGGGAGTCTGGCCTCATCCCCGTTGTAACCGTTTCGCCAGAAATCTGTGGCGGCCAGCCGAAAATTAGTTGAATAGTGAAACAGTGGCGCCTTTCATGATTAAACGCTGAACATAACCTGCTGGGACCAGGTTATGAGCTAAGCATGGTGATCTAGCCGGATTAAAAGAGAGACACTTTTACAGGAGAGCCTCATTTTATATATTCCCAACCTTTCAAAACAATGGTAACACCAATGACACCAAATCAAAGGACATAATTTAAATCTAAAAACATTTTTGATTATTGAATAGCCAATTTAGTCTTAATTTTATATTATGCCAAGCGTTTGTCCATTATTGACCACTTTTTCTTATTCTTCATGTTTAAGTAATAATAAATATCAGTAGGTCTGCGAAGACTCCATCAAAGTATTATTTTAAATGATACAGGCTATTTTTTCTCATAAGGCCTTATTATTTTAGGTCTCTCATAGGCTCTATGCACAGCTTCTACTTCCAGAATTTAAGCCAGTTCTTTATTTTCTATTATACATTATTGGACCAGCTGATTAATCCAGGTGTGTCTGAGTAGTCACAGTGGTCAGACACCTGGATTGATCCAATAATATAAGACGGGATAAAGAACTGACTTAAATTCAGAAAGTAGTGAAGCTGTGCATAGAGCCCATTGATGCATGTTTTTCTGTTTTATCCCGTGTCTTACAATTGGGACTTTGTGCTCAAATCATTTTTTGCATTAGGCCTTTGTGTTTCTTTCGGAACATAGACCATTGATGAATTGTTTCCACCCTTTTCAAATTAATTATAATTAGCCTAAATAACTGTTTGTAAAATCTGTTGGGCGCCCTGTGGACTGACTATCACATCGTCATCCGCTGTGAAGTAGTTCTTGTGAATTTGGGACACAAAAGTTGGTTTCATCGCGCGGATGGATACGTCTGCAGTGCACCCTGTGTACCTGTGCACACGACACGCAGGAGCTGCAGGAGAAGGAGAGGCAGACGCGAGGCAACGTTACTTTCGACAGGACCAGAGGTAAGAATTTAAATTTAATTCCGACAAAACCATAAAATTCTTAAGTCTATGTCTGTCAGTCAAAAATATATGGTTAAAATGTGTGGTTTCATCGCGCGGATGGATACGTCTACAATGCACTTTATATGTACCTGTGCACACGTTACAGACACGCAGGAGTTGCAGGAGAAGGAGAGACAGACGCGACCTAAAGTTACTTTCGACAGGACCCGAGGTAAGAATTGAAATTTAATTCCGACAAAACCATAAAATTCTTAAGTCTGTTAGTCAAAGATATATGGATAAAATGCGTAGTTTCATCGCGCTGATGGATACGTCTGCAATGCACCCTAATGTACCTGTGCACACTTTAATAGACAGGCAGGAGCTGCAGGAGAAGGAGAGGCAGACGCGACGTAATTTTCGACAGGCCCAGAGGTAAGAATTGAAATTTAACTCCAACAAAACCACAATTCTTAAGTCTATGTCTATTAGTCAAAGTCTAACACTATGACTTATCCAACTTTGAAAAAAACTTGGCCTAGCCTGCTGGCAGGAGAGCAACCCGCTAACCCGTTAGCTTGATGTAGCAATAATAGCTAGTAGGCCAGCTAACTGCGCTAACTGCTAACTGGTGTCTCCCAGGCTGGGAGGGAGGATAAGTTAAAACTTCAGTTGGTGACAATTAGTCAGTCATTTTTGCTGGAACTTTTACTATTCTGATCGTAAGACGTGCAGTGGGTAATTTAGGGCCAAATCCAGTAGCTTTATTGTATTTCCACCTCCACCTGAGATTTTCATCCAGAACACCCCCCCACCCCCACTCTGGACATTTGCACATTGAAAGAATTTAGAGTTGACCCCTTGCACTTGGCGTCACGCTCCACTCGCGGTAGCTCCGGACGCCACGATGGACGGCAAAAGAGCAGTGGACGTCAATGTAATTCAATGGGGCGCCTATAGTTTTGTGAAATACCGGGGTTGTAAAGTTTCCCCTCCTTTTCCACTGAGCTGGATCGAGTGCTGCTTCGGAGCCAGAGCCTGACGAGCACCGGTTCTTTGCTTTTCCATCGCTTAAGAGCCGGTTATTGGTTCTTAAATCTGTTTCTAAGCACCAACTCCTCGCTGGGCTAGAGCTAAGAACTGGTTCCTCCAGGGGCTGGCGGCGGGGTTACATGAGCAACAGGACCAGTGTGAAGATATACAAACACATTATCGATGCCATTATTAGTTAGTTTATCTACACTAGTGTATAGTTGATGTAAACACAGTTGTTTTAATGTCCAGGTCTGTTAGCTGTAGTTAGCAGCAGCAAAGACAGGAGCAGCTTCTGTATGGGGAGTGTGGCTCTGACCTAACGTTAGCTCCTTAGCAGTGGAAAAACAAACAGAAAACTGAGATAATCTACAGCCAATTACAAAAAAACTAACAGAATATTGCAACGGATGAGTAGATATTCTATTTTAAATAATACCCAGGGGGCAAAGCAAAAAAACGGACACAGAGTGTTGTAAAAGGTTTGACACCAGAAATTATATCTAGGAACTTGAAGGATTAAAACCTGGGTGGACAACCCGGTCAACTAGCTGCTGGAAAGCTACAGGGGGCCAAAATCCCTTTCTGGGGTCATTTTGCTGGCGAAATGATGTAAATGCAAATATTTAGGTACTACAATGGCATAAATGGTCATACAACTATAACATTTGGCAGAGAGTATCTTGACACATAGGGGGAGGCATGAAAAAAGATTCTGGGGTTTGTTGCAACTCAATTTTAGGATATCACCCTCAACATCCCAAAAAAGACCAAAAAAAGTACTGTTCGCCTGACAAATTCTCATGAAAATGATTATTTTTCAGCACTTTATGGAGAATATTTATGCTTAACATGTATATAGAAAATTTCCTTAATTCATAAGCTTCCATTTGAGTCCAAGATAGCCTTTCTATCTGAAAAGCCCCACTTGCTGTGGCCAACGGTCTTCTCTATCTATCTGTTCACTTTGGGGAGACCAGAAATAGAATGGTTTCTGATCATACCAGTTAACATGTAGTTTTTCACAATAGGTGTTGCATTGTTTGGAGATAGCCTGTAGCTTTCCAGTAGCTAGTAGAAAGGCTACCTTGGACTCAAATGGAAGCTTATGAATTATTATAAAGGATCATGTAGAGGGCAGAGGTTGTCATGGAGAAATAAATCTCGGTTATATTTTTTCATAACAAGTTAACAACCAATAAACTCTATAAGTATTATTATACAGGCCTATTATTATTATTATTATTATTATTATTATTATTATTATTATTATTATTATTATTATTATTATTATTACTACTACTACTACTACTACTACATGGTTTAAAAGTGAAATAATTCATGAATATGACGAGACGGGTTTGTGCTGCGGTCTCGGTGCAATAGAGACGTGAGCTGCGACACCGCGGCTCCGCCCGCTCTGATCAGCAGCAGCGGTGTGGAAGGAGCCTTGCTCTCTCTGTAAGTTACAAGCTACAAGTCATGTATCTAACATTTGAATTAGTCCGAAGATGTTTGACAACGGTTAAAATGAAACTTAAGGGAGGCCTAAATATCCTGCAGAGTTTCTTTCTCTTCTGTGCTCAGCTGATCAGAGCGCCGCTCACGGTGTGTTGGAGTAATAATTATAAAACACATGCTGCTAATGCAAATCAAATCTGCCCTGGATTACTGGCACATGCCATAGCCGCACGCATTTTGTTGTTAAATATGAATATTAATATTAACGATTAAATCGATAATTGATTGTTAATTTTCCCGACGATCGATGAAAAAGATTTCTTCAAATGCCCATCCCTAGTATGTATTTGATAAAAGTTAATAAAATACTAAAATATTTTTTTTTAATTGAGAGGGAGTTGGGTTGGCAGTGTGGGGCGTCCGTCTGCCCCTCTAAATACATTTGGTGGGAAACTGAAAGTTTATTAGGCCACCCACCCAAGTAAACATTATTTTGGAGTGAATAGAGGAAATGTTGTGTATTTCTACTAGGGATGCAACGGTTCTCGGTAAAATACCGAACCGTTCGGTACGGCCTGCACGGTGCAATACGCTCTTGGACCGCGGTATTTCAGATTCAGCGTCCATCAGCTCTTACTGCTTTACAGACAGCTGTGCCGTGTATGTGTGTGCCTGGCCGTTTAAGGCGAAAGCCCGCCCCCGCGAGTCGATGTCCAATCACTGTTGAGCCTCCACACACTCACAGTGACTCCCCCCCATCACACTGAAAGTGCAACTCACACACAGAAGAGGGAAAAAAAAAAAAAAGAAAACAAACAGGCGGCGGCATGAGCGGTCGCTGATCGCAATCGCGGGGGAAATTAATTCGTTATTAGCGCGATTTAGCACATTTAGCTTTTATTAGAGTTCCAGTAGGACTCTGTCCATGCACACCGCATGTGTATGGTCGCGTGTCCGCGTGCCTGCGCGCGATAGAGAGACCGAGGTCGAGCAGGAGTTGACTGACAGGGATGAGAGGTGGTGAAAGGCTGTTTAAAAAAAACACAATAGACTAACTCCTTCTTTCCCAGTGAGAGACTGTGGCTGCAGCATAGTGACGTCTTCCATGATGGCAATATAGCACGATCTCTGTTTGAAAGTGGTTCAGAGTGTTCACCATGTACTGAAAGACTAAAGGAGTGTGCAGAGGGAGGAGCTAGGGACTGTTCACAGACAGTTCAGGTGTGTGTGTGTGTGTGTGGTGTGTGTGTGAGTGTGTGTGTGTGTGTGAGAGAGAGAGATAGAGGGGAGAGCTATATTAGAAATATTATAAATTATAAACAATATTTTGGGAGAAAAAAAAAGTTCTCTGCACAAAAACACATACCGAAACCGTACCGAGAACCGTGGCCAAAAACCGAGGTACGTATCGTACCGTGGGCTACCTGTACCGTTGCACCCCTAATTTCTACTAAACTTTGTTGTGGGTTACAGATGGCATACTTACGAATGTGGAGAAAGAGGAAAGCTGACATCAATGAGCTTCTTCTGCCTGACAGTGAAGACAACCAAGTGACTGATGACAGCAAGGAGCCGAGTTTGCCTGATGACTTTGGACACAGTACTATTGAGACCAGTGACTCAGACTTTGATACAGACTTTGGAATGTCCAACTCTGATTCTGAAGTGGAAATTATAAATCCGGAAACACATCTTGAAGTCACAAACATAACTGATGACTTGAGAGAGTGGAGTGTCAGGAACCACATCACACATCGGTCCCTCAATGAGTTGCTGCACATTCTTAATCAACATGGACATGTACTTCCGAAGGATGCGCGGACATTGCAAGGCACTCCACAAACTGTTGACAGTCAGTTAAAATGCAATGGACAGTACATCTACTATGGCTTGGAGAGGGGCATTTCTAGAGTACTGATGCAAGATGCTACTTACAGACAACAACATGACTCAGTCAACCTGGATGTTAACATTGATGGACTACCAATTTTTAAAAGTAGTAAGGTCCAGTTCTGGCCAATACTGGTTAAATACAGCAACTGCATTCCCTTCGTCGTGGCTCTGTATTGTGGGAAAAGTAAACCAGAACCCCTCGAAGATTACCTCAAAGACTTTTTAGAGGAGTTCAAAGACCTAAACGACAATGGCTTAACGTGTAATGGCAAAAAGTATGCGGTGAACCTTCACACCTTTGTTTGTGATGCTCCTGCCAGAGCATATCTAAAATGCATCAAAGGTCATACAGCTTATGACAGTTGTGAGAGATGCATAGTCAGGGGCCAATATGTTGAAAGAAGGGTTGTGTTCAATCAACTTACTTCTACTTTGCGTACAGATGCAGCATTTAGCCGTGTAGAATACGCCTCCCATCAAACAAGGGCTAGTCCTTTAATTGCTGCTGGCATTCCCTGTGTAAGTGCCTTTGTTTTGGACTACATGCATGCAGGGCTGTAGCCAGGATTTCAAAATTAGTGAGGTCCAGAATTTGACAATGTCCCTAGACCCCCCCCACGAGCCCACACACGCGCACGCACGCACACACACAAGCTTTATAGTTAAGTAAGTATAGTTAAGTAAACGTTTATATACTGTACATAATCAGACAGTGAAGTGATGGTAGGTTACTTTGTGCTGGTCTAGTAAGGACAGAATAGAGACCCCTTTTTTGCATTTTTTGCACAAATCATACCAAAATGTTACCTACAAAAACAAGTACACTGCCCATGGTAGTGTTGTAATTTAAAGAACACACAGAGGGATCTGTTGACCAAGAAAAGGGTTTTTATTAGGCTAATAAAAGTGTGTGTGTTTGTGTGTGTGTGTGTGTGTGTGTGTGTGTGTGTGTGTGTGTGTGTGTGTGTGTGTGTGTGTGTGTGTGTGTGTGTGTGTGTGTGTGTGTGTGTGTTCCTCACTGCTCCTCTGTCCAGCCAGTCTTCTGTGTGCTCCTCACTGCTCCTCTGTCCAGTCAGTCAGTCTTCTGTGTGCTCCTCACTGCTCCTCTGTCCAGTCAGTCTTCTGTGTGCTCCTCACTGCTCCTCTGTCCAGTCAGTCTTCTGTGTGCTCCTCACTGCTCCTCTGTCCAGTCAGTCTTCTGTGTGCTCCTCACTGCTCCTCTGTCCAGTCAGTCAGTCTTCTGTGTGCTCCTCACTGCTCCTCTGTCCAGTCAGTCTTCTGTGTGCTCCTCACTGCTCCTCTGTCCAGTCAGTCAGTCTTCTGTGTGCTCCTCACTGCTCCTCTGTCCAGCCAGTCTTCTATGTGCTCCTCACTGCTCCAGAGGGAGAAGCATAAAAAATAATAAAAACAAACACTTAAAACAGAGTTAAAAACAAGAGCAAATAAAAGTAAAATAAAAGAAGATAGATAGGTTTAAAATTCTTAAAAGGAATTTAGCCATAGGCACATGAAAAGAGAAATGTTTTTAACCTGGATTTAAAAGTGCTCACAGTTGGAGCTGATCTTAGTTCTGCTGGTAGTTTATAGCCTGTGCTGTGTGTGTGTGTGTGTGTGTGTGTGTGTGTGTGTGTGTGTGTGTGTGTGTGTGTGTGTGTGTGTGTGTGTGTGTGTGCGTGCGTGCGTGTGTGTAAAGAAAAAACTCGTGCTGAGTCTCTGTTGCCATGGTAACGAACTTGAGCGTCGACCTAGGTAGTTAATTGATCTATATCTATGGTTTTACCGGAATGTTTTTATCCGTTTTGACATTGGCTTATAGGCTAAGGCTACCCAGTCTGGCTCAAACCGTAATGTTGTTCATTTATTCCTGAAATATGCCACTGGCTCGGACTAAAATGGGGCGGGACGGGACGGGCCTGGCTATTCAACGCCCGTCTCCCTCATCCTCTTTTTTAATTACACCTGTGTCGACTAGGACCGAAAATAGCGGATCTGACTACATGCAAGTTAACCTACTGTTGGAGGATCGCGTCGGTCATCGGCTTAATTTATAGCGGGCTGCTTGGTCGTAAAATAATAATAATAAAGTTGTCACTCACCTCAGCTCGCAGTTATCTTCCTCCTGTTAACTGAAAATGTCCCGCGTTTTCCACTTCCTGCTTGCGTGCGGTTTCAAAATAAAAGTCCGATGTGTTACAATAACATGTTGCCACGCTGTTCGGGGCTTCTTTTATTTTTTTCTCTCAGAAATTTTTACCGAGGTCCGGACCTCGGTGACCTCATAGCTGGCTACGGCCATGCATGCATGCAGTTTGCTTGGGAGTTGTGAGGCGCATGTTGGTCTATCTGACCAGAGGCCCCAAAATTTGTAGATTGTCTGTTAGACAGAAATGTGACATCTCAGACAAACTTAAAATGCTCAAAGGCCAGATGCCCAGAGAGTTTGTGCGACAACCCCGAGGACTTGATGAGCTGGACAGGTGGAAGGCGACAGAGTTTCGTCAGTTTCTTCTATACACCGGACCCTTGGTACTGAAAAATACGCTCTCTCCACAGTTGTACAATCATTTCATGACGTTGAGTGTAGCAGTATCAGTTATGTTGGACTCCGATGACACACAGAGAGCTACATACTTGGATTACTCTGCTGAACTGATGAGGCATTTTGTGGCCACTTGCCCCACACTTTATGGCAAAACATTCAGTGTTTACAATGTGCACGCTCTGCTACATATTCAGATGTCACTCATTTCAAGTGCTCTCTTAATGACATCTGTTGCTTTCCATTTGAAAACCACCTTCAGCAGATTAAAAAACTTGTCAGGTCAGGCCAAAACCCATTAGCACAGGTGTCAAAACGCATAATTGAAAGTCAACATTCCCAGAGGACTGCCAGTGCAAAACCTGAGAGGCCAAAAATGTACATTTCAACAAAAATGAAGGACAGTTGCTTCCTGTTGGCAGATGATAACTTTGTGTTTATTCAAGAGAGGAGAGCAGATGGCACAGTAGTTTGTAGGAAGGTAAAACAGAGGCACACTGCCAACTTCTTTGACATGCCATGTGAGTCGAAGTTATTGAACATTGTTTACATGAGAGAGGGTCAGGCCCACAAAAGGAAAGTAGTTCAAGAAAAAGACCTCAATCGCAAGGTTGTCTGCCTACCCTACTCAAAAGGATCTGTCCTGATTCCTCTCCGGCATGGCATCGAACATTAAACCTAAAGGTTTGCATTCAATATGTCTTTGCTTTAATCTCTTAATTTTCAGTTCAAGCAATTGTTGACTTGAAATGACTTGAAAATTAATATATGATGCCTCATAAACATAATTGCCCCAGACTTAATCTATAATTTTTTTTTATCCTTCCATTGCAGAAGATGTACACCAAGGCAGTTTGGTTGGAGTGGGGCAAAGAAATGGAGGGAACTGTCCCGGATGTCTGGACAGACATCGCTCTTAAAACTTTGAGGTGGCCAAAAAAGAGAGTTAAACACTGCTTTACAAATCAGGTTGTGCCAGAGGAGGACTGGGACACCTTCATCCTACTGAAAAAAAAATTGTCGCAGGTAAACTCTTACACTTTGATAAAATTAAACTGTTAGACACCTCAATTTTCTCATTTTTAAATTATGCTGAACTCTTTGACTGTCAGCCATTCATACAGCAGCTTCCTACAGCTTGCCAGGCATTTTCCAGCTTTTTGACTGATTTTTGTTCACCCAACATTATGTATTCTTACTACATTAATATACAACCCATCAAATGAAAGATGATAGTCTCCACTTGTCAGCAAAAAAACTGTTTCTGTTTCTAGCTTGTTCCAGTCTTGAGAAATTGGTGGTTTAATATAGATTAGGTTTTAGTGTTAGCTGTCATTTTCAGGCGAACCAGTACAACTGGCTCCATTATATTTTGCTTTAATGACACCTCAACATCTGTACAGTTCTTCTCTTGTAAACAACAAAATCAACACTGACAAATGACTTTTAATAATGACAAAAGACAAAACATTTAGCTACTGACACACAGTAGGCTCCAGCCTTTTTTCTTTCTTTACTTTGAGTTACTACAGATTTTTGTAGCCCAGACACAGCGCTTTAGACCAGATCTAGGTGTTGATGATAATTGGGGAGCTTCAACATGCTGCCATGAGCCCCGCTTGCGGCCCAAAGCTATCACCACCGAGTGTCATGGAGCGATGTGCTGCAGTCAGACACCCACACCGCTCCGTGAGCGGGGATAAATATGCTATACTTTTATATTACAAATCTACATCTTCACAGAGAAGTAGGATAAGACATTCAGCATGGAGTTGAAATTAAAAAAAAAAGCATGCCTTTGGCAGTCAAGAGTTAATATTAATAATACAGCCTGTGTTTTCATAGTCCATTAAATGCAGATTTCTTTGCAGAAAGTGCTCGTGAATGTGACGAGTATAACCTAACCAGCCAGGCTGAGGATGTTGGGGAGGAGGAGGACGTCCTTCTAAATAGAAGGTCCAAAAAAAAGAGGACATTGGAGGATTTTGTTCCAGGTAAATTACCTTTATCTGTGAAATAAGTTTGTTCATGTTGCTGTGTTTAAAAAAATTGTGCATGGGGAGGAGGGTGAGGGGAGCTGGTGAAAGTAGAAGAGGGAATGTCCTGCTTCTCTGCCCAATTGTATTTTCTAAATTCTTCTTTGCAGCAGCTTTCCTGGTTTTTTTCAAAAGGCTTTATGAGCCCAGGTGTGAAAAATTATAATTATTGAGCAGGGAGACCATTGTCCTTCTTAATTTACAGTTTGTTGAACAACAATGGTGTGAATATCTTGTTCGGCCATTTCAGAGGTTGAATTGGTTTGAAGTTTGGAATTTTGGTAATGTGTCGACCCTAATTCCTGTTTTAATCTTAAAAGGATCTGACCTGTCTGAGGAGGAAACCACGGAGAGACCTGCAGGTAATGAAATGTTTCGAGTGTTTTTTCATCCATCTGTTGAAAAGTTGAGTAACTTGCACTCAGTGCTGTGATATTAGTTCTAACAACATATTCCCAGGGATCGCCGGACGGCCATTATCCACCATTTAACCCACAGCCATAGGTGTTGATATTGAGCATAGAGCGGTAACATAGGCTAACAAAAGGACGTAGCGGTGGTAGTTTTTTCTCTCTTTTCTTCTTTTGCCGTGGTAGTGTTTGTTGGAGTGCCGTGGTGCTGCACGTGACGCGCTGACGATAGTGTTAAGATTAAGATATACTTTATTAGTCCTTCACTATTTGAGACAAGCATTAAAGCAGATATCAGCGATTCGGTCGTTTTTGCTTCCAGGCATACGTTTGAAACCATAAGTTCCTGCTTCAAGTCACAACTACGACTTTGTAGCGTTCCAGGTAACCTAGGCAACCCGTAACTTGTGCTTTTTACCATCCTGTTGCCTGTGAAAGTCACTATAACGGCCACTCGACCTGTGAAGTCATACTGTACGATCTGGTACGAGTTCACGGCTCGGAAAAACACAAGTTAGGAGTTTCCTTGAACGCACCATGAGTTAGCAGCCCCCGCCCTCGTCAGGCATCTATTGGTCCTCGTGCTACGTCACCACATTCACACGCATCCCTTGGCTGCACACACAGCTCTTCATGCCGTTCTCTCTCCTCATTGGATAACACTTGTATCCCACAAGGAAAGTTTTCTCCTGGTTTACAGCAGAGCAGAGTGACGGAGAGACCAAACACTCTATGGAAGTGATGCTGACGGAAAATAGGAACATTTAGGACTTACAATAACAAAAATATTCCGCTGAGATCAGCTTTAATTCTCTGTCCGAATCCGTTAAAAAAAAAAAAAAAAAGCCCAGCCTTGAATAAGTTCAATATCAAGTGGTAATTCCAACTACCACAACTGACTCTCTGTCTCTTGCTCCCAGACAAATTTTGAATGATCAAAATGATGAAAATTAGGTCACTGTAATATCTGCACCTATTGCATCTATTGTTTTCTGTTTGATAGGTTTAATAAGAGTTTGTAATGGCTGTACTGTTGCCGTGTCGCGCTATGGGTCCGTATAATTTCCTGCTTTTTTGTTCTTGGTGAATCACATCCCTGACACATAAAGGTCAATAAAATACAATACAAAAACAGTTGAATCTTTGATCTTCGTCTTTATGACCGTTAAGACTATGCAAACACACACACATCGTAACATTGTATATTTTTTGTAACGTTATCCACCACTGAATTTATTTCTTTATTTATTTTCCACTGGCTATGTGGTAAACAAATGCACATGGCTGAAAGAGTAACCAAAACAGTGTTAAAGTGAGCGGACTTGCATAGTTCCTCTTAAAACTGGCCCAATGAAATCCTTTGTGTCTCTTTTCTTTTTTTTTGTGACATTTTAGAAATTCTTAATATACCTCCATTTCCTGTCCCACCGAAGAAGGTGAAAACATCAAATAATGGTGAGTTGTTGTATACATTGACGTTGTCTATTTCACCTTCTCTCTTCGTCAAAGGTCATACTTTGTGGGTTTTACGTTTTTACATATGCAATGATCAAGTATATTTAATAGGGGTGGGAGAAAAAATGGATTCTTTTAAGAATCACGATTCTAAATCTATTCATAATCTGTATTCATGTTATCATGTCATGTTATTCATTCTGTCCGAATACACTCCCTCACTTCGTACACAGCGCTGCAGATGGCTGCAGCAAGCCATGACGCTCGCCGGATTAAGATTCCAACCCCTACTATTAATTCTTTGTTGCTATTATGCAAAGTTCACGTCCAAGGGTTTGTAGTCTTGATCTTGACTCCCTATATCCAGGACCAGCCCGAGCCTCCATGGGGCCCTAAGCACAATTTCATTTTTGGGACCCCCTATTAGGCCATCACCAATAATAGGCCTACTGATTTATTGAACACTTACATTATGTCTTTGGCCACCTCTGCCTATGTACAGTTGACTAACTGATGATCACGACTAACATAATAATTCAGGTGCTCCCTGTGCAGGTTCAGCAACATCCCAGGGAGAGAAGGGAGACAGCAGGGACCGGTCCCCTCCATGTGAGTTTATGTAAACTATTCATCAACTTACTAATCACTATAATTATAGATAATAACTAACTGATGATTCTGGTGCTGTCTGTTCAGGTTCATCACCATCCCAGGGGAACACAGGAGAGAGCACAGAGAGGTTTACTCCACGTGAGTATAGTTATACATAATATATACACTAGGGCAGGAATTTTCAAAATGTGAGGGGCGCCTCCTTTGGGTTGCCAGCGAGTTTGAGGGGGGTGGGGGAAAAGGAAAAAATGAAAACATTCAAAGAAAGATGTCACTTGCACATAGGGTTAAATGACTACTGTGTTTGCAGTAGCCTATAGTTTGTGTTTTATCATTTTGCAGTATAATTGCAATCTTGTAACACCAAGGCTGTGATTAAGCTCGAATGGTGCCCCAATGAAATCATCTCCGTGGCGATATGTGATGCTCATAGCGAGTGATCAGAGAGACTGTGTGGCAGGGAGAGCGGAGCTCAGCTGAATTTAGCACTAGTACGTCAGCTGTGGAACTCTTCTGGTTAGAAAAAGAAGATTGTCAGGAATTATCACTTTAATGTTTCGTAAAACACTTAACATGTTTTGTTAAAACAGCAATGTTCTAGTTAAAGCCTTTTTTCTCACTTTTCTGGTCATAATAGATTTATAACTTTTGATTTGAGATGGCTATCCCAGTTATTCAAATGGTTCTGAACACCTGAAAACTAGTTTATGGAAATTTCAAAAAATAAAAATGTCCAATTCCCACCATGTGAAAGGTTCTCCCAGGCCACCACACATTTTTCCCATCATAACTATAATCACAGGAGGAGAGAAATGCTCTGCAACATCAGAAAAGAAAATACTGTAGCCATGGGCACTGGGCAGTGCGAAATGGAGGCGCCACAAATACGTTTTTCAGCGTTTTGCTTGCCCAACGCAATATCGCTCCGTTCATTGACCTTCACATGTCGCTCTTTCTCCGTTATTGGCTTACACACACACACATACAGCGAAATAGTGGTGAGTAGTAACCACCTTTTTCCAAACGTCAAGTGGAATTTTATGTTTACGTTTCCATGGTTTTGGTAGTCGCGGTAAAATGCATGTATTTCTTTTTTTTTCTTCAATGAAAATCTGTAAAACGCAAGGATCATTACACCAGCTTTTGGAGTGGATATCACACAAATTGACATCCGTGTTAAAAGCCAGCATTAATAGATCCATGTGTTTACCGCAACTATGACAACGACTGAAAACCTTGGAAACGTAAACGTACAATTCCACCAAACCGGCAAAACTGCCTTCCGGTTTTGCCCATTGCGTTCTAAAGAAACTCGTGGATATAAAGTCAAGAGATGAATAGCTGTTGATAATAACTGACTGATTCTGGTGATTTCTGTTCAGGTTCATCAACACCCCACAGTGAGAAAGGAGCAAGCAGAGAAACGTCCACTCCACGTGAGTATAGTTATCAGTGTTTCCCCTACCATTCTGTTGGCGGGGCGGCCCGCCCCGCTAACACGGCCCCCCTTGAAAAACGAGAGATCTAGGAGTCAATCGCGGGTCAGAGCGGACCTGTCGGTCTGATAAAAAATTATGGTTATTCATCGACTTACCAATGGCTAATAGGCTTGGGCGGTATCCTTTTGATCCTTTTGATGAATTTTGATACCGTCAAACTTCCTCCACATTTTACCACGGTATACGGCAGGGGCGGGCTGGGGTTGAAATTCAGCCCGGGAGCTTGGTTTGGAGAGGCCTTTTATCCGATCGCACGAAGGGCACAAGTAGAACCGTAATTTAATTTAAACACAAATACTTTATTTTCAACCAACAAAACTACTGTGTGTGTGTGAAAAAATACCTGTTCAATATACTGTACAAACTGCTGCTCCTCCTTTCTCTCTCTCTCTCCCTCCCTCCCTCTTCTCCTCCTCTTCTTTCTCCTCTCCCTGTTTAATCCTCCTTTTTCTACTCCTCTTCCTCCTCTTCTTTCTCCTCCCCCTCTTCTTTCTCCTCCTCTTCATCTTCTTTCTCCTCTCCCTGTTAAATCATCCTCTTTCTCCCCCTCCTCTTCTTTCTCCTCTCCCTGTTTAATCCTCCTTTTTCTCCTCCTCCTCTTCTTTCTCCTCTCTCTGTGTAATCCTCCTTTTTCTACTCCTCCTCTTCTTTCTCCTCTCCCTGTTTAATCCTCCTTTTTCTACTCCTTCTCCTCCTCTTCTTTCTCCTCTCCCTGTTTAATCCTCCTCTTTCTCCTCCTCCCCCTCTTCTTTCTCCTCCTCTTCATCTTCTTTCTCCTCTCCCTGTTAAATCCTCCTCTTTCTCCCCATCCTCTTCTTTCTCCTCCTCCTCCTCTTCTTTCTCCTCTCCCTGTTTAATCCTCCTTTTTCTCCTCCTCCTCTTCTTTCTCCTCTCCCTGTTTACAGTAATCCTCCTTTTTCTCCTCCTCCTCTTCTTTCTCCTCTCTCTGTGTAATCCTCCTTTTTCTCCTCCTCCTCTTCTTTCTCCTCTCCCTGTTTAATCCTCCTTTTTCTACTCCTTCTCCTCCTCTTCTTTCTCCTCTCCCTGTTTAATCCTCCTCTTTCTCCTCCTCCCCCTCTTCTTTCTCCTCCTCTTCATCTTCTTTCTCCTCTCCCTGTTAAATCCTCCTCTTTCTCCCCATCCTCTTCTTTCTCCTCCTCCTCCTCTTCTTTCTCCTCTCCCTGTTTAATCCTCCTTTTTCTCCTCCTCCTCTTCTTTCTCCTCTCCCTGTGTAATCCTCCTTTTTCTACTCCTCCTCCTCCTCTTCTTTCTCCTCTCCCTGTTTAATCCTCCTCTTTCTCCTCCTCCTCTTCTATATCCTCTCCCTGTTTAATCTTCCTCTTTCTCCTACTCCTCTTCTTCCTCCTCCTCTTCGTCCTCTTCCTCCTTCTCCTCCTCCTCCTTCTCCACCTCCTCCTTCTCCTGTCCCTCCTCATCTGTCCCTCTCTCCTCCTCACTCTCATGACTGGCATTATCTGTGTCTAACATTAACAGCAACAATGATAACATTTATAGTACTTTTGCAAATAATTCAGTGTTAGAACACAAACAAAATCTAAAATTCAATTTAAGAAAAGTGCCGCGCGCACACACACACACACACACACACACACACACACACACACACTAATGCAGAAACATAACAGGAAATATAGCCGTATTATATTATATATATATTTATAATTTTAAATTATATCTTTAAAACAGAATGTTATTTATTTATTTATTATTGCAATAAATTTTAGTGTTTTATGGTCAGTTGGTAGCCTATGGATTTTATTTTTAATTGACAAAGCAAATTAATGATTTATTTATTGTGTAACTTTACTGATAGCTCTGTCTGTGTCCTGAAACACAAACACTATATTGTCTGGGTCTGGGATGATGGCGCGGTGTAGACGGTGCTTGTTAACCTGCTGTGGCCGTGCTGCTCGGACCCGTGTCGTCATCACCGGCCTGGCCGACCTTGGTCCCACCACGACGGAACATATCAGTTAATTTCGTGCATTTTGCTGCGTCTTCTATCAACTTTCTTTCGACTTTTTCCGATGTTGTATCACTGGTAGTGTTGTCACGATACCAACATTTTGGTACCGGTATCGGTACCAACATGTTTTTCGATACTTTTCGATACTTTTCGGTACTTTTCCACATAAAAAGAGAACACAAAAAATGTCATTATTGGCTTTATTTTAATAGAAAAATTTTGGACCATAAAACAGGAAATCAGTAAACAGTTACTGCTGCTGCAGGATTAACATTCCATCTATATTAATCTGAACTCTTCCTAAATTAAAAAAATGTCTGTTTAAACATGAATATCAACTTGTTTGCATTATTTGAGGTCTGAAAACACTGCATCTTTTTTTGTTATTTTGACCAGTTGTAATTTTTGGGAGAAATTGTTATCAGTAGTTTATAGAATGTGTTACTCAAACATACACCTATTGTTTCCCATATGTAGACCAAATTGATTCTGTTCCCCCCACCCCCATCAACGCAATATCGTTCCGTTAATTCATCTCTGCGTAGCGCTGCTTCGCCGTGCTCACTCACTCACAGAGAGAGAGAGAGAGACAGAGAGAGAGAGAGAGAGAGACAGAGAGAGCATGCAGCCAGTGGTGATCCGCGGTAAAAACAAAACTTATTAACGAGGCTGTGGCGGCCGTCTCTCGCGCGCGCGCGGCGCACACACACAGACACAAACACAGGCACATGGACAGGTGGCGCTGTAATGGTAATGATAAAAGGCACCTTGCTTCGTTTGTGACTCGCTCTCTCGCTCCTCGCGGCTCAAATTACAATGCGGCGACTTCACGCAGCGACGTCACCGCTGCTGGCGGCGCAGAATGAAAGTACCGGTCCCATCTAAGCGCAGTATGGTACCGTTTTAAATGCGTTAGTACCCCGGTACCAATCTAGTACCGGTATACCGTGCAACCCTAATCACTGGTGTTTTCAACGATTAGCGGGACCCGTCCCACAGGCTCACCGGCGGTCTGTCTCACAGTGTCACGGAGCAGAGACATGATAGTCCCCGCTGCAGTCAGAGTCGCGCACCGCTCCACGCCGCGGACCCCCCACCCCACCCGCCGCAGCTCAGTCACTCACCCTCCTCATCTAGCCTACTGTGTTTATTGGTGAAATAACAGGCATAACGGTAAAACACGACCGACTTTTTGAAACTAATCAAGTTAATAAACTGTGTGCAGAGCGATCTGGCTGTGTGATGTGTGTGTGAGTGAGAGTGACTATGAGGAACGTGTCCGACGGGGGAGCGGACAGTGGAGGGGGGGGGGGGGGGGGGGGGGGGGTGTTTAAAAGTAGGCTAAAACATATTAAACTAACTTAAAATTCAACCACACATAAGTGCTACTGGACATATAATTCATTTTAGACATTAAATTACTTTTATTTAATATTTAATCCTTATCTCCTGTATAAGTGCATTGCATTTTTTCATGACGGTATTGAAACTGATACCGTTGCTATTTTTAAATACCTGCAGTATACGGTATTACCGTAATACCGCCCAAGCCTAATGGCTAGTATTGTTGATCATGGCTACTTAACTGATGATTCTGGTGCTTTCTGTTCAGGTTCATCATCATCCTACAGCAAGAAGGGAGCGAGCAGAGAAACATCCACTCCACGTGAGTTATTCGACTTACCAATGGCTAGTATTGTTGATCATGGCTACTTAACTGATGATTCTGGTGTTTTCTGTTCAGGTTTATCATCATCCAACAGGGAGAAGGGAGGGAGCGGAAAGAAGTCCACTCAACGTGACTATAGTTATTCATCGACTTACCAATGGCTAGTATTGTTGATCATGGATACTTAACTGATGATTCTGGTGTTTTCTGTTCAGGTTCATCATCATCCAACAGGGAGAAGGGAGGGAGCGGAAAGAAGTCCACTCAACGTGACTATAGTTATTAATCGACTTACCAATGGCTAGTATTGTTGATCATGGCTACTTAACTGATGATTCTGGTGTTTTCTGTTCAGGTTCATCATCATCCTACAGCAAGAAGGGAGGGAGCAGAGAAACGTCCACTCCACGTGAGTTATTCGACTTACCAATGGCTAGTATTGTTGATCATGGATACTTAACTGATGATTCTGGTGTTTTCTGTTCAGGTTCATCATCATCCAACAGGGAGAAGGGAGGGAGCGGAAAGAAGTCCACTCAACGTGACTATAGTTATTAATAGACTTACCAATGGCTAGTATTGTTGATCATGGCTACTTAACTGATGATTCTGGTGTTTTCTGTTCAGGTTCATCATCATCCTACAGCAAGAAGGGAGGGAGCAGAGAAACATCCACTCCACGTGAGTTATTCGACTTACCAATGGCTAGTATTGTTGATCATGGCTACTTAACTGATGATTCTGGTGTTTTCTGTTCAGGTTCATCATCATCCCACAGGGAGAAGGGAGGGAGCAGAGAAACGTCCACTCCACGTAATTATGGTTATCCATCGACTTACCAATGACTAGTATTGTTGCTCATGGCTACTTAACTGATTCAGGTGCTTTCTTTTCAGGTTCATCTAGGTCATACAGCTGGGAGACGTCCACTCCACGTGAGTATAGTTAGTCAAAACAACATCAAAACACCCATGTTGTGCGACGGTTGATAAGATTCAGCTATTAAGGCCAGAGGAGCCACAGGAGTGAGTTGAGCTGGGTGAGGGAGGGGAGGTGAGTGAGGTGGGGGCAGATAAGAAGGGAGAGCCTGGAAATTGATAAGATTTTGACCATATGTTCTTGTTGTTGGCTTATGGATAGTGAAATAAATATTGTTCTGTGGAGCTACTGTGCTATAGCCTGACAAGCCAGACTATATCATTAAAATGTCTAGTCTGGCAACAACTGGTAGACCTCGGCTCAATCCAGGGGGCGGGATGAAGGCTGTCCTTCAAACTGCCTCTGCACGAAATAGAGTAGCGCTGCGAATCAGAGGAAAGAGCACGAGGACGTTAGCCTGACAAGCCAATTATAATGTATGTCGTCATTGTGTTAACCCCGCCCAACGATTCTCTAAACAGAGCGCTGTGATTGATGAACACAAACGGTGTTCCAGACTCAAAGTCTGAGTGACAGCTTAGTGGGTTAGCAAGGTATGTTGAGTCTAAAGCCAGACTCTCCTGTTCTACAAAAGTGGCTCTCTTTCAACCCAGCTTGTAGATCATCATGGTAACTTGTGCTTATGTTCAGAGTTTAATCATAAAACTAGCAAGAAAAGCGCTGCTGTTTGTGACTTAATCTTACTGTTTTGTTGACGTTCCCTTTAGCACAGTTCCATCTAGTGGATGCATAATGCAACTCCAGTCAAATGTTTGACTGAAGTATCTTCTATTCTATGTGCCTTATAATCCGGTGCACTTTATAGTGCGCAAAATACGTTTGTGCTCATTAAATAATATGATGGACAACTGAAATGCTTTTAAAATAGTTCAGTAATGTTTCTGGGCCCCAAAGACGGAATAAATAACAAAAAGAGAAAACAATCGGTGCATCCCTACTGATTACTAAATTGAAGAATAACTAATAATTCTGGTGCTTTCTGTTCAGGTTCATCAAGGTCATACAGCAGGGAGAAGGGAGTGAGCAGAGAGAGATCCACTCCATGTGAGTACAGTGTTTCCCACAGGATTTCAGGAGACCATGGCGGTGGTGTATTTGAACACTGCGATACAGCGCATTTAACCCTCAAATCCTTTTAAAAATGAATAACGTCCTCCTGTTAGTGGACAGCTGAGTTCTTCATAGTTCCCCCGTAGCGGGTGTGGGTTCATCATATTATAGTGGCTAAAGTCGCATTGCTTTTTTTTTTTTTTTAGAGCAGCGACTGTCAGTGTCCATAGGTTCAATTCTACCAGAAACTCCATCTGCTGTGTGTCAACCCCCCTTTCACTTTTTCTCCCCATCTCTCTCCAGCTGCCCTTTAAAAATAGATGCATGAACCCCAACTTGGAACCCAAGCCGAGGTTCTAAAATAGTACCTGGTACCAGGGACTTCATCCTGTAAAATCTTACAAACCAAGTAGAGTTAAGCCAAGTAGGGGCTAGTGGAAAAGCATTGGTAGTGTTCTTTTTTTTTTATTGGGTTGCACGGGTCCACTTAGTCCACAGAAGCCCATTTGAAGTAGGTCTAGTGTTGTAGAGGAATGCCAGTCATTTATATCTGCACACTGTTCTCTGCTTACAGACAATCATCTGATGGCTACCTTTTTTTTTCTTTTTCAGATGCAAGATCCCCTTCTGTTTCCCCGGTGAGGATGTCCAGATCCAAATTCCCAGTCTCCGAAGCAAGTTAGTACAGTATATGAAAGTCTGTAAATATTTCCATGTCATGAATTCACAACCCGAGTAGTTTGCAGAAACAGAAAGAGATTGTCATTAAAGCCATGGTCTACGATTAACCCCCCCCCCCCACCAGCCCACTTACTACGAAGCTTGGTCTGTTAAAGGACAATTCCAGGCAAATTCAACTTGGGGGTGTATATTCCTATCATTTTAGGTCTAAAAGAAGGAATGTGAAGATTTTCAGTTTAATCGCTCCTGTTTTGCGGTAGTTGTGTCCATTTTTGAGTACATTCAACTGAGTGATCCATTCTTTTTTCTTCTTTTTAAGAATTCCAGAAAATAGTCATCACAAAAATGGTGGCTATGCATGATGATATAAAAACAATGATGAAGGACAAAGCTGAAGCAGGTTACATTGAAAAAATGGACAGCATGGAGGAGTTTGAGGAGAACGAAGCCTCCCTGTCGAACAAGGAGACCTTCAGTAATTTGGTAAGATGCTTGTCATCATTCTAGGAAATGTAAAATGTGTTTCTAACAGGCTGAGAGTGACATGTGAAACTGCAAATCTCCAATGTGCGATAGGCGAGCTCATTACCCAAAGCAGCGAGCATGCATTTGGTGCGACGGGGACGCGTCCCCCCCATGCATGTCTTGTCCACGGAGCTGTGCGTCTTCACATTCAGTGAAGACTAGGCTTGGGCGGTATCCAAATTTTGATACCATCAAACTTCCTCCACATTTTACCACGGTATACGGTATTACCGTGACTAATTAAAAATGATGACGTAAGTGGCATTACCAAACATTGGCTTGTGTATTCACCATTCAGAAATTGAATACTAGGGCTAAACATTAGCAGACCAAAATCTCATTTGGTCGATTGGTCGCAGGAAAAAAAAAAAAACATTTGGAGCCCTATCTTATCAAAATTAAGTCAAAAGTAGGCTAAAACATATTAAACTAACTTAAAATTCAACCACACATAAGTGCTACTGGACATATAATTAATTTTAGACATTAAATTACTTTTATTTAATATTTAATCCTTATCTCCTGTATAAGTGCATTGCATTTTTTCATGACGGTATTGAAACTGATACGTTGCTATTTTTAAATACCTGCAGTATACGGTATTACCGTAATACCGCCCAAGCCTAGTGAAGACCAAGGGGGCAGTTGTTGGTCTAAGAAGTGAAGCTCACTTCGCATTAAAAAAAAAATGCAATCCCTGTGGCTTCCTTTCGGGGTTGGACCGTCAATGCACTGAACAGAACAGTCCAGAGAGCCGAGGGACAGAGAGACAGCACAGCAACGTGTGTGTGTGCGCTAACAGCTGTAATAAAGGGGGGCTTCAGCCACTTGATCTTTTTTTTTTTTTTTTGCTTTTCATGCCTTTATTGGATAGGACAGTTGAGTGTGACAGGAAATGGGAGGCAGAGATGGGGGGAATGACATGCAAAAATTATTATTTTTTTCCTTCCTAAAAGAAATATTGGACATGTACCACATCTCTGGCTGGAAGGTCTCAATAGTTGAAGAACTTTTCCCCCATCATTAAATATTAAAATGGAGCTAAGTACTATGTATATATACTTTGATATGCTGTTTTTCTAGGTTTTTTTTTCTCAAATTTATTTTTCTGTTGGATAGGCCTACTTAAGAGCACTAGATTGCTAGATTTTAACCACATCTGGTTCATGAGTTTATTTTTTATAATTGGTGGGGTTACTGGACGCTCAGTCATTTCAAATTGATGCAAAAGTTTTGTTTTGACCTCTAATTTGAAGATAAATGTCTGAAGAATTTTGGTTAAAATGTCAAGATACCATGTAAAAAAAATCCCTATGCTGTACTGTAGGAATGCAACTGTCAAATGACAGAAGCCACCTCATCAATCTGCAAGACTGTTTTATCTGAAATATTCAGTAGTAGGAACTTCCGGGCCTTAATGTCTAACAGAGGTCATTATTAGATTGATCAGAACTTTTTTTTTTTTCACCTGAGCAGTATAGCTAAGATTATGAATACCCTTTCCCAGAGACACTGGTGCATGCATTTATCACTTCTAGGCTGGACTACTGTAACGCTCTCCTGTCAGGATGTCCAAAAAACTCTCTAAGAGTCTCCAGCCATTCCAGAACGCTGCAGCAAGGGTTTTGACAGGAGTTAACAAGAGAAAGCAACATCTCTCCCACCTTAGCTTCTCTCCACTGGCTCCCTGTAGGATTTAGGGTGCACTCACACTATGGCCAGTTGTGCCCAAGGGGGCAGTTGTCGGTCTGAGAAGTGAAGCCGAGTCAATCTCACTTCCGCGTTCAAAAAACTGCAATCCCCGCGGATTCCTGTGGGGGCTGGTGTCAGAAGGCAGAATGTCTCCATAGACCCCCATGTTAAAATCGCCGACTTACATCCTAAATAAACATGATCAAAGCCTGGTGTCAAGATGTTTTTTGGTCTCAATCGATAGTTTCTACCCCCGCACACACTCTTGAGGGTGAATTTTTTTTTAACGCCACCGTTTTACTGTTATTAGCATAGGGCGGTGCATATTCTCATTTGCCCAGGTCATAGTATTTCAAAGGAGGTTAAATCGAAAGCAACTGGACTTAGTTATTTGTCTAGGAAAAGCCGCGCTAGTGTAAAAGCGCCATTAGTGACTTTCAGTATCTATAGAGTGACTGGGAGGTAGAGCTTTCAGTTACTAGGCTCCTTTACTGTGGAACCAGCTCCCTCCATGAGTCGCTACATTTAAGTCTAGTGTTAAAAGAATAGTTCATCCCGGAATGATATTTCACTTCACATCTCTGAGTTACAGGGGTCTCGACGTAGCAGTGCATGTCCATATAACGGTTGCAAATGGACACTGCCGGTCTTTGGGTTTTTGGGTAAAAAAAACAAAACAAATACCTCCATGCTGCTTGTATGTAATGTCCCTCTTGTATTGAAGCCCTGAAATGCAAAATTGTCCTGAAAAAAATGAAGTCCATATTTCAAGCTTGCGTGCAGTGGAAGCTACTCTTCCTGGTCCGCTTAAGTCTTGCGAGATTTGTGACAGTGTCAGTTAATCGCAATGATGTCGACGAGGTGAAAATTGCGTGTAATTTTTCTTCAAAGCAAACAGGGCTGAATCATCTGGAAAATGATACTGATTCTTTTAAATTACTGACTGCAACCAAAAATATTATTTATTATATATTATCTTTAGGTTCATCAGCTGGCAAGAGTCGGTGGCAGAGATGTCAAAGACTGCACCTACAAAGTGCTGGACAGGTATGTATTGGCACATTTTACTTGTTAGATAGTCTTGCTTGTGTTGTGTTGCTTGTTGATAAGCAACACAGGCATGTTGACTAACTTGTGTTTATCTTGATTTAGGCTCTTCACAAACCAGCTAATGACCAAATTCAATATGAAAGGGAAAGGCAAAAAGGACAAGCTGGGACTGGAGAAGAGCAAGGTCTTTTCAGTAGTTAAGGGTAAGCCTAAACACATTTTTTAACACTAGAACCACCAACTGCTTTTTTCATTTGTTCGTAACTGTATTTAAAAAAAAACATTGAAGTCCACCAGTCCGTGACTTTTCCTAAAATGATGTTGGGCAGCACCCCCTTTTGTTAAATACAATAAATATCATTCACATCATTTTTACCTATAACCGGCACGTTAGTTCATTGGACCACGAGAGAAATCACAGATTTGCGCTGGCATTATTTGGGCTTATTCTCTCTCTTGCTCTCTGTCTCTCTCTCTCTGCGTGTACACGCAGGCTGTGCAGATGCACACTCGGGTCCAGTCTGGCTACTTCACACACGCACGGCGCAGAAATGCTTTTCCAGACTGGATGTAGAAGAGTTGTAGCCTACCGTCAGGGGGAAAATATCAAGATGATATTAAAAGAAAACGAAATTCGTTTTATAAAGCCTGTATTTAGGAACAAACTAGTGTATGCATAGGGGAGAAAAAAGAGTCACTATGCATTTCCAATGTGAGCGCACGCTAATTAATGCTTTATTACAGGTTGTCCATTTTAGTCACTGTATTGACTCAGATTTTATTTTTTTAAGATACATTTTCAGCGTCCACATACGTAAAACTTCAAATAAAGGCCCGGGTGTTTATTTGCTTAAAAGAATAGTTCACCTCAGAATGATCTTTCAATGATATTTCAACTCATTATATACTTGCCCTCATGTGGACTAAGGGCTGGGAGAAGTTTCAGAGTCCTCCGTGGCTTCTTTGAGTTATAGGGGGTCTTGGTGTAGCGGTGCATGTCCATAAAACGGTTGCAAACGGACACTGCGGTCCTTGACACAAAAACACACACTAAAAAACATCCAAATACCTCCATGCTGCTCGCACTGACAGGCTGCCCCGCTGCTGCTGCTTCGTTTGTGGGGACAGAGCTGCGTAGGACCGGAGCACCGGGCGGTCTCCCCGCTGTGTTAACCCATTGTCGATGAGTACGGGAGCCCTTTTAGCTCAGACTTGTTGAGTTGGCCTCACAGTTGGTGCGCACCAGAGTTCAGCTGGAGCCAAACCGAGACCACCTCCTCAGCCCGCACTAGTTTTGATGCGCATTAGAGTGCGATGTGCTTTCACACCGACGGGACCAAATTTGGTGTGCACTAACACTGCAGGTGTGAAAGCACCCTTAGACAAAAGAAATGCCACTAAGTCTGTGAAAATTTGCTCATTTGCCTTTTTTCGGTTTCTTTTAGAAGCTGTGATGCAGTGGGATGCCACAGCAACAGAAATCACGATCCGGAATGCGGCGGCTGATCATCTGAAGCATGCACCCGGGAGGGTGGGGGGTGGGGGGTATAATAAGTGATTTTGTGTGTGGAATGTGTTCACCTGTTCAGTTTGTTCAGTTTTGTTAAATTAATTCAATTTTAGAGAGTTTTAAATGTTTTCTGTTTTTTTATATAGTAGTAATAGTGTAGTAGTAGTAGTAGTAGTAGTATAGTAATAGTGTAGCAGTAGTATAGTAATAGTGTAGCAGTAGTATAGTAATAGTGTAGTAGTAGTATAGTAATAGTGTAGTAGTAGTAGTATAGTAATAGTGTAGTAGTAGTAGTATAGTAATAGTGTAGCAGTAGTATAGTAATAGTGTAGCAGTAGTATAGTAATAGTGTAGTAGGATTAATATAAAACAATTATAGTAATGTTTTATTTATAATCTAATAAATTGTTGTATTAAAGCTGTATTTAAAAAGTTCTGGATTCTGATTATGTTTGTACGAAGCTGTATTTAAGAAGTTAGACTGAAAACACTCGACATTGGTTGTCATGTCGAAATGGAATGACCAGGATGTAAAGAAGCTTGAACAGGTGAAGTGTACAACTGTCATGTTCTCACTAGTAAACCCAGTTAAAATGCTAAAGAGACAGAAAAAATGTGGGTTGTGTTGACCTTCCACTCCTGGATGTCCAATAATTGTGTCAAAACGTATTGTAGTGCAATAAAGAACAACTATATGTCAAAGATGTATTAATGATCAGGCCCCTTTATGTTTTATAATAACGTTTTGAAAACGTATTTTGATGACGTCTACATAACATACAAAATAAAACATATAAACAACGTTTAGAAAAGACGTAATAAAAACTTAATTTCTAGCTCCTTAAATGACGTCTTTCAGATGTTAAATAATTACGTCATGAAAACGTACTTAAATTATGTCTATGTAACATCCACAATAAAACGTTTATTCAACGTCTAGAAAAGACGTAATGAAAACTATCATTCTGGCTCTTCTGTGGACGTCTTGTGCATGTCCAATAAGTACGACCTGGTAACGTAATTTAATGACGTCTATATGACATCCACAATAAAACATTTATTCAACGTCCAAAAAAGACGTAATAAAAACTTTCATTCTGGCTCCTGTGAAGACGTCTTCTGGATTTTCAATAATTACGTCCTGAATACGTATTATGATGACGTCTACATAACATCCATAATGAAACGTTTATTCAACGTCCAAAAAAGACGTAATAAAAACTTTCATTCTGGCTCCTGTGAAGACGTCTTCTGGATTTTCAATAATTACGTCCTGAATACGTATTATGATGATGTCTACATAACATCCATAATGAAACGTTTATTCAACGTCCAAAAAAGTGTTATGTCTCGTCAAATTTGTTAATGTCTTGTCTTGTGTTGGTCCTTTATGTTTTAATTTAGTCAAGTCACTCATGCCCCGTCCTGTCATGCACTTCCTGTTTTATTTTGTACTCACCTTTTCCCTCTTGTTTCAGATCCTGACTTCCTCCCTTTGTGTGCCTTCCCCCCGCTGTGATTGTCAACCCCGCCCCTGATTGGTTCCACCTGTGTCCCCTTACCTCATGTTCAAATAGTCCTTGTCTCCCTTGTCTTGTGTCAGTTCGTTTTGTCCTGTCAGCGTCACAGTCATGCAGCCCGAGAAGCCATGTTTCATTCTGTCCTCCAAGTGAGCGTTTTTTGTTCCCCTTTATCATCCTCCTTGAGAGCGTTTTTTGTTAAATAAATTCCCTTTGAGTGAAGCGTTTGAGTCCTCCTTCCTGTCTGAGGTCGTTACAGAACGAACTGACCAACAATGGACTCAGCTGACTTGAAGAATCTCCAAACCTCCATGGCTGCACAGGTCACAAAGATCCATCAGCATGCATCGCAGCTAACCACCGTCGGCCGGGGTGTGGAGGAACTTTCCAAGCGTCAGGAGGATTTTCAAGCCTCAGTCACTTCTCAGGTTAACCACCTGGCGAGTCAACTACACCAAGTCCTTTTGCGCCTAGGCACAGCCCCCCCGGCGACACCACCAGCAGAGAATCCAGCTGCGGCACCTACTGGACCAGTTGCCCCCATATCCCTGCGGTTGGCCCCCCCTGAGAAGTTCTCTGGAGACTCAGGTGACTGTAGAACTTTTCTAGTCCAGTGCGACCTGCACTTTAAGCACAACCCAGCAGCTTTTGAGTCAGACCAGGCTAAAGTTGCCTTCATTGTGTCCCATTTAACGGGCCGAGCCGCCGCTTGGGCCACGGCCGAATGGTCCAGAAACTCTAATATCTGTCAGTCACTCGCAGATTTCCAAGATAATTTAAGTAAAATATTTGATCACTCCTCACCTGCCAGAGATGCTTCTCGGGTCCTCATGCAGCTCAAACAGCGCCAGCGCCAAGTGGTTGATTATGCCATTGAGTTCCGCACTGTGGCCGCAGATAGTGGGTGGAACACACCCGCACTAATAGATGATTTTAGGAATGGTCTTACTGAGCCCATAAAAGATCATTTAGCACCTTTAGAGCTCCCCCAGGACCTGGAAGCCACCATCGCCATGGCTATTCAGGTGGACAACAGGCTCAGAGAAAGGGAGAGAGAGCGGCGTCGGACTGCAGTTCGTCCTCCAGGTCACGAAGGTTACACTGCGGGATTCCAACCTTCAAGGGCCACTTCGTCTCCCATGCCAGGAGGTGTTGGGAGAATGCGGCCTCCCCAAGAGCCACAGGAACCTATGCAGCTGGGGGGAACCAAGATCACTGCAGAGGAGAGACAGCGTCGTCTGCAAGAGGGATGCTGCTTCTACTGTGGCCAGCCAGGCCATCAACTTGCCACCTGTCCGGGAAAAGGTCGAGCTCACCAGCCATGAGGAGGGCGCTGGTGAGCAGGCTTACCTCCGCCTTTCCTCCTCGTCAACTGACCCAGGTAAAATTCTCCATCAACAACCAGACAGTTACTCATGGGGTTTTAATTGACTCTGGGGCAGACGAAAGTCTCATGGACTGGAGCCTAGCTCGACAGAACCAGGTTAAGACTATTCCTTTGACCCATCCAGTAACTGCCAGTGCCTTGGATGGTCGTCGACTGTTTAGAGTGACTCATTGTACTGAACCCATTCAGGTGACGTTCAAAGACGACCACACCGAGGTTATGCAGTTTCATTTGTTTAACTCGGCACAGCATCCACTGATTTTGGGGTTTCCGTGGCTTAAAAAACATAACCCTCACATAGATTGGCGCTCAGGGGAAATCAAGGGGTGGGGAGGAGACTGTGCACACTCATGTAAAGATAATCAGGTGAGGCAGACCAACATCCCTGAGAGCCCAGGAAGTGAACTCAGCAGGGGCATTGACACTGACTGTCCAGATTTATCTAATGTACCCTCATGCTATCATGACTTAAAAGATGTGTTTAACAAGAGGAAGGCCATGTCTCTCCCTCCTCATCGACCTTTCGACTGTGCCATTGACCTGTTACCTGGTGCCCCCATCCCCAAGGGGCGTCTCTACTCCATCTCTGGGCCGGAAAGAGCGGCCATGGATGAATACCTAACCTCTTCACTGAAGGCCGGAATAATCCGACCCTCCTCCTCTCCAGCTGGTGCAGGTTTCTTTTTTGTGGGTAAGAAAGACGGTTCACTCAGGCCATGCATTGACTATAGCCCTCTTAATGACATCACCGTAAAGAACCGTTACCCACTTCCTTTAATTGCATCTGCTTTTGAATTGCTCCAAAAGGCCACCGTCTTCACCAAGTTAGACCTCAGGAATGCTTATCACCTCATCAGGATAAGAGAAGGAGACGAATGGAAGACGGGCTTTAACACTCCTAATGGTCATTACGAGTACCTAGTCATGCCTTTTGGGCTATGCAATGCTCCAGCTGTTTTCCAAGCATTTGTGAATGATGTTCTGAGAGAGTTTTTGAACATTTTTGTGTTTGTGTACATCGACGATATTCTGATTTTTTCACCAGATAAGGAGTCACATGTGCTTCATGTTCGTCAAGTCCTTCAGAAGCTGTTGGAGAACCAGCTCTATGTCAAAGGTGAAAAGTGTGACTTCCATGCAGCTACTGTCAGCTTCCTGGGCTACGTTGTCACGGCCAACAAGGTACAGATGGACCCAGCAAAGGTCAGTGCAGTGGCTAATTGGCCAACTCCGGACAGCAGGAAAAAGGTACAACAGTTCCTGGGATTTGCCAATTTTTACAGAAAGTTTATTCGTAACTTCAGCTCTGTTGCTGCACCTCTGCATGCACTCACCTCCTCCAAGATACTTTTTCAGTGGACCCCCCAAGCCGAGAAAGCCTTTCAGTGCCTCAAGGAAAGGTTCACCACAGCTCCTGTGCTCACGGTTCCGGACCCCCAGCGGCAGTTCATGGTGGAGGTTGATGCGTCCAATCAGGGCATTGGGGCAGTGTTATCCCAGAGGTCCACCGAAGACAACAGGGTGCATCCATGCGCCTATTTGTCACGTAAGTTGACACCTGCAGAAAGAAATTATGATGTGGGAAACAAGGAACTTTTGGCTGTCAAGGCAGCTCTAGATGAGTGAAGGCACTGGTTGGAGGGGGCAGAACAACCTTTTATAGTCTGGACCGACCATAAGAACCTTGAATACATCAGGAAAGCTAAAAGGCTCAATTCACGTCAGGCTAGATGGACCTTGTTCTTTAACAGGTTCAACTTCACACTATCTTTTCGCCCAGGCTCACAAAATGCTAAACCAGATGCTCTATCCCGTCTTCATGACCCTGAACCTGTTGTCAAAGAACCCGAAACAATCCTTCCACTGAACCGTGTGGTTGGAGCGGTGTCATGGCAGATAGAATCAGAGGTGAAGCAGGCTAATGATGTGAGCCCAGCACCAAGTGAGTGTCCACAAAACCGTTTGTTTGTCCCTCTGTCATTACGCTCCAAGGTAATCCACTGGGCTCACACGTCCATGCTCACATGTCATCCAGGCGTCAAGCGAACCATCTATGTAATCAAGCAGCGGTTCTGGTGGCCGACCATGGAAAAGGAGGTCTCAGAATATGTGGCGGCCTGTCCCGTGTGCGCACGAAATAAAGCCTCACCTCGGGCCCGAATAGGCCTGCTGCACCCGCTGCCAGTCCCTCAAAGACCATGGTCCCACATATCCATGGATTTTGTAACAGGACTGCCGCTGTCTAAAGGTAATACGACCATCCTGACAGTGGTCGATCGCTTCTCCAAGATGGCGCACTTCATCCCTCTTGTCAAGTTACCCTCTGCCAAAGGGACTGCAGAGGTCATGATGATTAATGTGTTCAGGATCCATGGTTTTCCCAGTGATATCGTTTCCGATAGAGGGCCGCAGTTCATCTCCAGCTTCTGGAAGGAGTTTTGCCGGCTCCTTGGTGCCACAGTGAGCATGTCCTCCGGGTATCACCCGCAGTCGAACGGGCAGACTGAGCGCCTCAACCAGGAGCTCGAGACGTGCCTACGATGCCTCGTCTCCCAGAACCAAACCACCTGGAGCGACCACCTCGTCTGGGTGGAATATGCCCACAACACCCTTCCCTCATCTGCCACAGGTCTCTCACCTTTCCAGTGTGTCAACGGCTACCAGCCTCCCCTGTTCCCTGCCAATGAGAAGGAGGTCACGGTCCCCTCCGCTCATGCCATGGTCAGACGCTGTCAGCGGATTTGGGCCGGTGCTCGGCGGGCCCTCCTCCGGAGCTCAGCTCGGATGAAGGCAGCTGCAGATAAACACAGACAGCCAGCTCCTCCCTACAGGGCTGGCCAGAGGGTGTGGTTAGCCACCAAGGACTTGCCCCTTCATGTCGACTCCAGGAAGTTGGCTCCCAGGTTTGTGGGTCCATTTCCCATATCAAAAGTCATTAACCCTGTGTCTGTGCGTCTACGCCTTCCCAGGTCCTTGAGGGTCCACCCCACGTTCCACGTCAGCAAGATCAAGCCGGTCAGGGAAAGTGCTCTGGTGCCTGCCGCCGCCCCCCCTCCGCCCCCCCGGATTGTCGATGGCGGGCCTGTGTATACTGTTAAGAAGCTCCTGGCGGTTCGTAACCGTGGCCGTGGGAAACAGTTTTTGGTGGACTGGGAAGGTTATGGTCCAGAGGAGCGTTCATGGATCCCTTCACGTTTTGTTGTGGACAAGGGTATGGTCAGGGACTTTTATGCCCGTCACTCTGGGATTCCTGGGCCGTCAGGAGTCGGCCCTAGAAGGGGGGGTACTGTTATGTCTCGTCAAATTTGTTAATGTCTTGTCTTGTGTTGGTCCTTTATGTTTTAATTTAGTCAAGTCACTCATGCCCCGTCCTGTCATGCACTTCCTGTTTTATTTTGTACTCACCTTTTCCCTCTTGTTTCAGATCCTGACTTCCTCCCTTTGTGTGCCTTCCCCCCGCTGTGATTGTCAACCCCGCCCCTGATTGGTTCCACCTGTGTCCCCTTACCTCATGTTCAAATAGTCCTTGTCTCCCTTGTCTTGTGTCAGTTCGTTTTGTCCTGTCAGCGTCACAGTCATGCAGCCCGAGAAGCCATGTTTCATTCTGTCCTCCAAGTGAGCGTTTTTTGTTCCCCTTTATCATCCTCCTTGAGAGCGTTTTTTGTTAAATAAATTCCCTTTGAGTGAAGCGTTTGAGTCCTCCTTCCTGTCTGAGGTCGTTACAAAAAGACGTAATAAAAACTTTCATTCTGGCTCCTGTGAAGACGTCTTCTGGACGTACGGAAAACACGTCTTTCCGACGTATTTTGGACCTCTTTTTGCTCATTGGGGCGGGGTTGACGTTTTTTTCAAAAATGGCCTGTGTGGTTTTTGGATGATATATCCGAGTTTGGAGAAATTTGAAGACATTTTTCATTTTTGGCCAAAATGTAACCCGCGGGTTGACGTTTTTTTCAAAAATGGCCTGTGTGGTTTTTGGATGATATATCCGAGTTTGGAGAAATTTGAAAAAAAATTTCATTTTTGGCCAAAATGGTTGACGTTTTTTTCAAAAATGGCCTGTGTGGTTTCTGGATGATATATCCGAGTTTGGAGAAATTTGAAAAAAAATTTCATTTTTGGCCAAAATGGTTGACGTTTTTTTCAAAAATGGCCTGTGTGGTTTCTGGATGATATATCCGAGTTTGGAGAAATTTGAAAAAAAATTTCATTTTTGGCCAAAATGGTTGACGTTTTTTTCAAAAATGGCCTGTGTGGTTTTTGGATGATATATCCGAGTTTGGAGAAATTTGAAAAAAATTTCATTTTTGGCCAAAATGTAACCCGCGGGGTTGACGTTTTTTTCAAAAATGGCCTGTGTGGTTTCTGGATGATATATCCGAGTTTGGAGAAATTTGAAAAAAAAATTCATTTTTGGCCAAAATGGTTGACGTTTTTTTCAAAAATGGCCTGTGTGGTTTTTGGATGATATATCCGAGTTTGGAGAAATTTGAAGAAATTTTTCATTTTTGGCCAAAATGTAACCCGCGTGGTGGACGTTTTTTTCAAAAATGGCCTGTGTGGTTTTTGGATGATATATCCGAGTTTGGAGAAATTTGAAGAAATTTTTCATTTTTGGCCAAAATGTAACCCGCGCGGTTGACGTTTTTTTCAAAAATGGCCTGTGTGGTTTCTGGATGATATATCCGAGTTTGGAGAAATTTGAAAAAAAAATTCATTTTTGGCCAAAATGTAACCGGCGGGGTTGACGTCTTTTTCAAAAATGGCCTGTGTGGTTTCTGGATGATATATCCGAGTTTGGAGAAATTTGAAAAAAAATTTCATTTTGGCCAAAATGGTTGACGTTTTTTTCAAAAATGGCCTGTGTGGTTTTTGGATGATATATCCGAGTTTGGAGAAATTTGAAGAAATTTTCATTTTTGGCCAAAATGTAACCCGCGGGGTTGACGTTTTTTTCAAAAATGGCCTGTGTGGTTTTTGGATGATATATCCGAGTTTGGAGAAATTTGAAGAAAAATTTCATTTTTGGCCAAAATGGTTGACGTTTTTTTCAAAAATGGCCTGTGTGGTTTCTGGATGATATATCCGAGTTTGGAGAAATTTGAAAAAAAATTTCATTTTTGGCCAAAATGGTTGACGTTTTTTTCAAAAATGGCCTGTGTGGTTTTTGGATGATATATCCGAGTTTGGAGAAATTTGAAGAAATTTTTCATTTTTGGCCAAAATGTAACCCGCGGGGTTGACGTTTTTTTCAAAAATGGCCTGTGTGGTTTTTGGATGATATATCCGAGTTTGGAGAAATTTGAAGAAATTTTTCATTTTTGGCCAAAATGTAACCCGCGGGGTTGACGTTTTTTTCAAAGATGGCCTGTGTGGTTTTTGGATGATATATCTGAGTTTGGAGAAATTTGAAGACATTTTTCATTTTTGACCAAAATGTAACCCGTGGGGTTGACGTTTTTTTCAAAAATGGCCTGTGTGGTTGATGGATGATATATCCGAGTTTGGAGAAATTTGAAAAAAAAAATCATTTTTGGCCAAAATGGTTGACGTTTTTTTCAAAAATGGCCTGTGTGGTTTTTGGATGATATAACAGTGTTTTGAGAAATTTGAAGACATTTTTCATTTTTGGCCAACATGTAACCCGCGGGGTTCACGTTTTTTTCAAAAATGGCCTGTGTGGTTTTTGGATGATATAACAGTGTTTTGAGAAATTTGAAGACATTTTTCATTTTTGGCCAAAATGTAACCCGCGGGGTTGACGGTTTTTTCAAAAATGGCCTGTGTGGTTTTTGGTCATTTCCTCCAAAAGATATATCCGAGTTTGGAGAAATTTGAAAAAAAATTTCATTTTTGGCCAAAATGGTTGACGTTTTTTTCAAAAATGGCCTGTGTGGTTTTTGGATGATATATCCGAGTTTGGAGAAATTTGAAGAAAAATTTCATTTTTGGCCAAAATGGTTGACGTTTTTTTCAAAATGGCCTGTGTGGTTTCTGGATGATATATCCGAGTTTGGAGAAATTTGAAAAAAAATTTCATTTTTGGCCAAAATGGTTGACGTTTTTTTCAAAAATGGCCTGTGTGGTTTCTGGATGATATATCCGAGTTTGGAGAAATTTGAAAAAAAATTCATTTTTGGCCAAAATGGTTGACGTTTTTTTCAAAAATGGCCTGTGTGGTTTCTGGATGATATATCCGAGTTTGGAGAAATTTGAAAAAAAATTTCATTTTTGGCCAAAATGGTTGACGTTTTTTTCAAAAATGGCCTGTGTGGTTTTGGATGATATATCCGAGTTTGGAGAAATTTGAAAAAAAATTTCATTTTTGGCCAAAATGGTTGACGTTTTTTTCAAAAATGGCCTGTGTGGTTTTTGGATGATATATCCGAGTTTGGAGAAATTTGAAAAAAAATTTCATTTTTGGCCAAAATGGTTGACGTTTTTTTCAAAAATGGCCTGTGTGGTTTTTGGATGATATATCCGAGTTTGGAGAAATTTGAAAAAAATTTCATTTTTGGCCAAAATGGTTGACGTTTTTTTCAAAAATGGCCTGTGTGGTTTTTGGATGATATATCCGAGTTTGGAGAAATTTGAAAAAAATTTCATTTTTGGCCAAAATGGTTGACGTTTTTTTCAAAAATGGCCTGTGTGGTGGTGGTTTCTGGATGATATATCCGAGTTTGGAGAAATTTGAAGAAATTTTCATTTTTGGCCAAAATGGTTGACGTTTTTTTCAAAAATGGCCTGTGTGGTTTCTGGATGATATATCCGAGTTTGGAGAAATTTGAAAAAAAATTCATTTTTGGCCAAAATGGTTGACGTTTTTTTCAAAAATGGCCTGTGTGGTTTCTGGATGATATATCCGAGTTTGGAGAAATTTGAAAAAAAATTTCATTTTTGGCCAAAATGGTTGACGTTTTTTTCAAAAATGGCCTGTGTGGTTTTTGGATGATATATCCGAGTTTGGAGAAATTTGAAGAAATTTTTCATTTTTGGCCAAAATGTACCGGTTGACGTTTTTTTCAAAAATGGCCTGTGTGGTTTTTGGATGATATATCCGAGTTTGGAGAAATTTGAAAAAAAATTTCATTTTTGGCCAAAATGGTTGACGTTTTTTTCAAAAATGGCCTGTGTGGTTTTGGATGATGTATCCGAGTTTGGAGAAATTTGAAGACATTTTTCATTTTTGGCCAAAATGTAACCAGCGGGGTTGATGTTTTTTTCAAAAATGGCCTGTGTGGTTTTTGGATGATATATCAGAGTTTGGAGAAATTTGAAAAAAAAAATCATTTTTGGCCAAATTGGTTGACGTTTTTTTCAAAAATGGCCTGTGTGGTTTTTGGATGATATATTAGTGTTTGAGAAATTTGAAGACATTTTTCATTTTTGGCCAAAATGTAACCCGCGGGGTTGACGTCTTTTTCAAAAATGGCCTGTGTGGTTGATGGATGATATATCCGAGTTTGGAGAAATTTGAAAAAAAATTTCATTTTTGGCCAAAATGGTTGACGTTTTTTTCAAAAATGGCCTGTGTGGTTTTTGGATGATATATCCGAGTTTGGAGAAATTTGAAGAAATTTTTCATTTTTGGCCAAAATGTAACCCGCGTGGTTGATGTTTTTTCAAAAATGGCCTGTGTGGTTTTTGGATGATATATCCGAGTTTGGAGAAATTTGAAGACATTTTTCATTTTTGGCCAAAATGTAACCAGCGGGGTTGACGTTTTTTTCAAAAATGGCCTGTGTGGTTTTTGGATGATATATCAGAGTTTGGAGAAATTTGAAAAAAAATTTAATTTTTGGCCAAATTGGTTGACGTTTTTTTCAAAAATGGCCTGTGTGGTTTTTGGATGATATATCAGTGTTTGAGAAATTTGAAGACATTTTTCATTTTTGGCCAAAATGTAACCCGCGGGGTTGACGTCTTTTTCAAAAATGGCCTGTGTGGTTGATGGATGATATATCCGAGTTTGGAGAAATTTGAAAAAAAAATTCATTTTTGGCCAAAATGGTTGACGTTTTTTTCAAAAATGGCCTGTGTGGTTTTTGGATGATATATCCGAGTTTGGAGAAATTTGAAAAAAAAATTAATTTTTGGCCAAATTGGTTGACGTTTTTTTCAAAAATGGCCTGTGTGGTTTTTGGATGATATATCCGAGTTTGGAGAAATTTGAAGAAATTTTTCATTTTTGGCCAAAATGTAACCCGCGTGGTTGATGTTTTTTCAAAAATGGCCTGTGTGGTTTTTGGATGATATATCCGAGTTTGGAGAAATTTGAAGACATTTTTCATTTTTGGCCAAAATGTAACCCCCAGGGTTGACGTTTTTTTCAAAAATGGCCTGTGTGCTTTTTGGATGATATATTCGAGTTTGGAGAAATTTGAAGACATTTTTCATTTTTGGCCAAAATGTAACCCCCGGGGTTTATGTTTTTTTCAAAAATGGCCTGTGTGGTTTTTGGATGATATATCCGAGTTTGGAGAAATTTGAAAAAAAATTTCATTTTTGGCCAAATTGGTTGACTTTTTTTCAAAAATGGCCTGTGTGGTTTTTGGATGATATATCCGAGTTTGGAGAAATTTGAAAAAAAAATTCATTTTTGGCCAAAATGGTTGACGTTTTTTTCAAAAATGGCCTGTGTGGTTTCTGGATGATATATCCGAGTTTGGAGAAATTTGAAGACATTTTTCATTTTGGGCCAAAATGTAACCCGCGGGGTTGACGTTTTTTTCAAAAATGGCCTGTGTGGTTTTTGGATGATATATCCGAGTCTGGAGAAATTTGAAGAAAATTTTCATTTTTGGCCAAAATGTAACCGGCGGGGTTGACGTCTTTTTCTAAAATGGCCTGTGTGGTTTCTGGATGATATATGCGAGTTTGGAGAAATTTGAAAAAAAATTTCATTTCTGGCCAAAATGGTTGACGTTTTTTTCAAAAATGGCCTGTGTGGTTTTTGGATGATATATCCGAGTTTGGAGAAATTTGAAGAAATTTTTCATTTTTGGCCAAAATGTAACCCGCGGGGTTGATGTTTTTTTCAAAAATGGCCTGTGTGGTTTTTGGATGATATATCCGAGTTTGGAGAAATTTGAAGACATTTTTCATTTTTGGCCAAAATGTAACCCGCGGGGTTGACGTTTTTTTCAAAGATGGCCTGTGTGGTTTTTGGATGATATATCCGAGTTTGGAGAAATTTGAAGACATTTTTCATTTTTGGCCAAAATGTAACCCGTGGGGTTGACGTTTTTTTCAAAAATGGCCTGTGTGGTTTTTGGATGATATATCCGAGTTTGGAGAAATTTGAAGAAATTTTTCATTTTTGGCCAAAATGTAACCCGCGGGGTTGACGTTTTTTTCAAAAATGGCCTGTGTGGTTTCTGGATGATATATCCGAGTTTGGAGAAATTTGAAGAAATTTTTCATTTTTGGCCAAAATGTAACCCGTGGGGTTGATGTTTTTTTCAAAAATGGCCTGTGTGGTTTCTGGATGATAGATCCAAGTTTGGAGAAATTTGAAGAAAATTTTAATTTTTGGCCAAAATGGTTGAGGTTTTTTTCAAAAATGGCCTGTGTGGTTTCTGGATGATATATTCGAGTTTGGAGAAATTTTAAAAAAAAAATTCATTTTTGGCCAAAATGGTTGACGTTTTTTACAAAAATGGCCTGTGTGGTTTCTGGATGATATATTCGAGTTTGGAGAAATTAAAAAAAAAAATTCATTTTTGGCCAAAATGGTTGACGTTTTTTTCAAAAATGGCCTGTGTGGTTTTTGGATAATATATCCGAGTTTGGAGAAATTTGAAGACATTTTTCATTTTTGGCCAAAATGTAACCCGCGGGGTTGACGTTTTTTCAAAAATGGCCTGTGTGGTTTCTGGATGATATATCCGAGTTTGGAGAAATTTGAAAAAAAAATTCATTTTTGGCCAAAATGGTTGACGTTTTTTTCAAAAATGGCCTGTGTGGTTTCTGGATGATATATCCGAGTTTGGAGAAATTTGAAAAAAAAATTCATTTTTGGCCATAATGGTTGACGTTTTTTTCAAAAATGGCCTGTGTGGTTTCTGGATGATATATCCGAGTTTGGAGAAATTTGAAGAAAATTTTCATTTTTGGCCAAAATGGTTGACGTTTTTTTCAAAAATGGCCTGTGTGGTTTCTGGATGATATATTCGAGTTTGGAGAAATTAAAAAAAAATTTCATTTTTGGCCAAAATGTAACCAGCGGGGTTGACGTTTTTTTCAAAAATGGCCTGTGTGGTTTCTGGATGATATATCCGAGTTTGGAGAAATTTGAAGAAAATTTCATTTTTGGCCAAAATGGTTGACGTGTTTTTCAAAAATGGCCTATGTGGTTTCTGGATGATATATCGAGTTTGGAGAAATTGAAAAAAAATTTCATTTTTGGCCAAAATGTAACCCGCGGGGTTGACGTTTTTTTCAAAAATGGCCTGTGTGGTTTTTGGATGATAGATCCGAGTTTGGAGAAATTTGAAGACATTTTTCATTTTTGGCCAAAATGTAACCCGCGGGGTTGACGTCTTTTTCAAAAATGGCCTGTGTGGTTGATGGATGATATATCGGTGTTTGAGAAATTTGAAGAAAATTTTCATTTTCGGCCAAAATGTAACCGGCGGGGTTGACGTCTTTTTCAAAAATGGCCTGTGTGGTTTCTGGATGATATATCCGAGTTTGGAGAAATTTGAAAAAAAATTTCATTTCTGGCCAAAATGGTTGACGTTTTTTTCAAAAATGGCCTGTGTGGTTTTTGGATGATATATCCGAGTTTGGAGAAATTTGAAGACATTTTTCATTTTTGGCCAAAATGTAACCCGCGGGGTTGACGTTTTTTCAAAAATGGCCTGTGTGGTTTCTGGATGATATATCCGAGTTTGGAGAAATTTGAAAAAAAAATTCATTTTTGGCCAAAATGGTTGACGTTTTTTTCAAAAATGGCCTGTGTGGTTTCTGGATGATATATCCGAGTTTGGAGAAATTTGAAAAAAAAATTCATTTTTGGCCATAATGGTTGACGTTTTTTTCAAAAATGGCCTGTGTGGTTTCTGGATGATATATCCGAGTTTGGAGAAATTTGAAGAAAATTTTCATTTTTGGCCAAAATGGTTGACGTTTTTTTCAAAAATGGCCTATGTGGTTTCTGGATGATATATTCGAGTTTGGAGAAATTAAAAAAAAAATTTCATTTTTGGCCAAAATGTAACCAGCGGGGTTGACGTTTTTTTCAAAAATGGCCTGTGTGGTTTCTGGATGATATATCCGAGTTTGGAGAAATTTGAAGAAAATTTTCATTTTTGGCCAAAATGGTTGACGTGTTTTTCAAAAATGGCCTATGTGGTTTCTGGATGATATATTCGAGTTTGGAGAAATTAAAAAAAAAATTTCATTTTTGGCCAAAATGTAACCCGCGGGGTTGACGTTTTTTTCAAAAATGGCCTGTGTGGTTTTTGGATGATAGATCCGAGTTTGGAGAAATTTGAAGACATTTTTCATTTTTGGCCAAAATGTAACCCCCGGGGTTTACGTTTTTTTTCAAGAATGGCCTGTGTGGTTTTTGGATGATATATCCGAGTTTGGAGAAATTTGAAAAAAATAATAATTTTTGGCCCAAATGGTTGACGTTTTTTTTCAAAAATGGCCCGTGTGGTTTTGGATGATATATCCGAGTTTGGAGAAATTTGAAGACATTTTTCATTTTTGGCCAAAATGTAACCAGCGGGGTTGACGTTTTTTTCAAAAATGGCCTGTGTGGTTTTTGGATGATATATCAGAGTTTGGAGAACTTTGAAAAAAAAAATCATTTTTGGCCAAATTGGTTGACGTTTTTTTCAAAAATGGCCTGTGTGGTTTTTGGATGATATATCAGTGTTTGAGAAATTTGAAGACATTTTTCATTTTTGGCCAAAATGTAACCCGCGGGGTTGACGTCTTTTTCAAAAATGGCCTGTGTGGTTGATGGATGATATATCGGTGTTTTGAGAAATTTGAAGAAAATTTTCATTTTCGGCCAAAATGTAACCGGCGGGGTTGACGTCTTTTTCAAAAATGGCCTGTGTGGTTTCTGGATGATATATCCGAGTTTGGAGAAATTTGAAAAAAAATTTCATTTCTGGCCAAAATGGTTGACGTTTTTTTCAAAAATGGCCTGTGTGGTTTTTGGATGATATATCCGAGTTTGGAGAAATTTGAAGACATTTTTCATTTTTGGCCAAAATGTAACCCGTGGGGTTGACGTCTTTTTCAAAAATGGCCTGTTAGTAAGGGCAACATATGAAAATCTGGGAACTAAATCCTTACCAAGAAATTTCTTCACAATTGTCTTTAGGAACATCCATAGTATGACGTCTTAAAATGTTGAAATTCAACTCCCGTGGGAAACCCCCTAAAAAACGACTCAAAGTTGGGGTACCCATAACTGGATTTTTGAACATTCCGAAATGTTAAATTTGGCCTTAAGTAACTTGTGAGGGGTCAAACTAGGGGTTTTTCATGATTCTGAGTTGATTGCAAACATTAGTTTTACACCCAAAACACTCCTTGGTGGAGAAAAAAACAGCCACACCCACTTCTCTTGTTCATCGGAACCCCCATCACCACCAATAGAATGTTGGTGCAGGGAAGTTCCATAGTGCAGTTTCAGCCGACGCGACCCGGCTCAGGCTGCAGCGGCAGCACCATTCATCCTATTCACCATTTTTCTACCATTGCAATGAGTCTGGAAACATTATTTTAAGGCCGAAAAACTCTGCAATGTTACTTTAATGCAAATTCAATCATGAATTATTTGGCCTTACACTGCAACTTATCTGCAAATTTGCTATCATAGACCGCTGTGGCTAGCTGTTTTCAGCTGTGGCCACAGTGTTTCCATTACGTTTTTTTGCATGTCTGTGTTTTTATTACTAGTTATTGTTTTCATATAACATTAAAGGGACAGTATGTGAGATTTACCCCCATCTAGCGGTGCGGTTGCATGTCGGCACGTATTCTTGCTGTTGCGTTTACGTAAACTCAGGCAGAAGTCAGAAAAACAACACACGCTGCATGTATCAGGATAAACAAGCCTCTATGTAAACAAACGGTCCGCCAGCACGAGGCAAAACAATACAGGCGTGACAATATGTTGTCATGGTGATGTCGTATTGTTTACCTGACCCACGTTTTACCGGCTTTCTCTCGTCGAGTAAAATAACATCCAGTTGGTTTGCCGACGGCGTCACTCACGGCGTCATTCAGGTGTCTGACTGCACCTGAAGGCAACACCAGTGCCTCCGTCCTTCCTCACACTAGCTACACGGTGGTGACAGTTTTAACAGGCGCTGTCTGGAAAACTTTCTCCCCGAGCCGAGAAGCTCCGGCGGCCCGAGTTTGAGGTTACTTACAGCCACGGTGACACTGAACGTAAAACATGGCGATTCAACATGGCAGAGAAGGTTCCCCTGTATGTTTGTAACGACTTGTAACATCTCATTCTAAGGTACGAGAAAGCGCTTGTTTGTATGCGGGCGCGATTCCACTTCAGTGAAATACGTATTTATGAAAGCGATATTTGATTTTTGTCAATAAAAAGCCAATAAAGTCCCATACTGTCCCTTTAAGTTGTATGCGGATCGGGAGCGAGAGAGAAGGAAAGACATAAGGTGCACACCAGATTTCACATACCAGTAAAAACGGAAACATACACATAGCCTACACACAGACACACACTTCTCACTATTGGGTACATTAAAATGTTGCTTTCTTCTACTTTTTATTTATTGCCATGGTAAATCGGCCTAAGTATTGTTTAGTGGTAGTTGTAGTTGGTTAGCATTAAAAGTGAGGAATTTTGGAGTTAGCTAGTGCTAGACATGTTGAAGCCATATACAACCTTAGATCATTGACAGACATACTACTTTTTACACCTTATGTGAGAGCATAAGAATTTGAAATATGTCATGTCATTGCGTTGATAACATGCATAAGAAACTTAAAAATTGTGGTAACACTTTATTTGATGCCTATCTCTATAATGCATTATTATCATACTTATAATGGGTTATAATAATAAAAGTTATAATGCAGTTATAGCACTGTATAACTATAGTTATAAACACTCATAAATGATCATAATATCATCATAAGCTTCCTGCTCATAACACACTATAAAGCATTTTATCTTGACTTATAAGGTCAGGTATTAATATATTATAACTATTAGGAACTCACTGACAATGCCCACATTGATAATGCATTAAAATATAGTTATGTGTTACAATTGACTTATAGTTGTGTATAACTATCATAATAAACACTCATAAATTATCATAAGGCTTTATAACAATAAGCATGACACATTATAGAGCATTATAACTCTATTGTAATACTTGACTTTAAGCCATTATAAAATGCTCTATGATGTGTTATGCTAAATGTTATAAAGCCTTATGATCATTTATGAGTATTTATAATGATAGTTATACACTTTTATAAGCCCATTATAACTATATTTATGATGTATTATCGATGTGGTCATTGTCAGCCAGTTACTAACAATTATAACGTATTATAATACCTGACCTTATAAGTCATGATAAAATGCTTTATAGTGTGTTATGATTATTATTATAAAGCCTTATGATAATGTATGAATGTTTATAATTATAGTTATACAATGCTATAACCACATTATAACTCATTATAAGTATGGTTATAATGCATTATAGAGATAGGCGTCAAAGTCTTACCAAAATGGCTGTTAGTTGGTAAACAACAGTAAATAAAATGGTTAGTTAGCCAACTCCTATGTGCGACTGAATCTGATGACCATCTGACCATTTTATTTTCCTAAATGCTAGCTGACTGCTCCATTAGCTATCAAGCTAGGAAAACATGGCGTAGGCCTATTGTCATCACAAGGATTTTTGCAGTTAGGTTTAGGCGGTGATCTACTATACTCAATAGAGATCAGCTATTCCTGTGCATGACAGAGGTTTTCTTTAATTTCACAAAAAAAACGTCTACTGTTACTACTGAATATTTAATATAACTTATATTCTACCTTTTTACATTGTTGGACATTAATCTAGCACACACGTCAATGTCATGTCAAAAACCTGGGGGCCAGATCTGTCCTGCGACACTTTTATATGGTCTTTAAGAAAAATATTATGTTAATAATGGCCCACCAATATAGCATTCACATTACTCACATTACAAATCCCATAATACACTACCAGCTAACAGCTACCACGGTCATGACCAGGCAATAGGCCCAAGCTGGAATGAACAAGTTTGTGACACACTGCAACATCTTTTTCCATTCTTCAAAAACGACCTCTTAGAGCCTGGATGCTCGATGGAGATTGATGCTCAGTGTGTGTGCAGATTAACATTATCATGTTTGCAATCAATGTAGCACCACTGTGTATTTTTTGTGCTTTTCCTATCTTCATTTCGAACAAACTTGTTTCAGTTGTTGCTGGTATGTGAAATCTGGTGCATGTCCACTGTCTTTTCTCTCTCGCTGCTTGCTACCGATCTGCATAATAAATTACATTTATAATAACTTTTTTAATACATTTAGCGACACCACAAAATCCTGGAGGGTCTGTAGAAATAGAATAGGAAAAAAAATAGAAAAAAGGGTAGAAAGTTATATTGAGTATTTAGTAGTATTATGTAACACAACCTCTGCAATGATAAGGAATGGCTTCTCTGCAATACATTCTATTGGTGGTAGTGATGGGGGTTCCGATGAACAAGAAAAGTGGGTGTGGCTGTTTTTTTCTCCACCAAGGAGTGTTTTGGGTGTAAAACTAATGTTTGCGATCAACTCAGAATCATGAAAAACCCCTAGTTTGACCCCTCACAAGTTACTTAAGGCCAAATTTAACATTTCGGAATGTTCAAAAATCCAGTTACGGGTACCCCAACTTTGAGTCGTTTTTTAGGGGGTTTCCCACGGGAGTTGAATTTCAACATTTTAAGACATGATATTACACATGTTCCTAAAGACAATTGTGAAGAAATTTCTTGGTAAGGATTTAGTTCCCAGATTGGTCAAATATCTGCTAAAATGCCCTTACTATGTGTGGTTTCTGGATGATATATCCGAGTTTGGAGAAATTTGAAGAAATTTTTCATTTTTGGCCAAAATGTAACCCGCGGGTTGACGTTTTTTTCAAAAATGGCCTGTGTGGTTTCTGGATGATATATCCGAGTTTGGAGAAATTTGAAAAAAATTTCATTTTTGGCCAAAATGGTTGACGTTTTTTTCAAAAATGGCCTGTGTGGTTTCTGGATGATATATCCGAGTTTGGAGAAATTTGAAAAAAATTTCATTTTTGGCCAAAATGGTTGACGTTTTTTTCAAAAATGGCCTGTGTGGTTTCTGGATGATATATCCGAGTTTGGAGAAATTTGAAAAAAAATTTCATTTTTGGCCAAAATGGTTGACGTTTTTTTCAAAAATGGCCTGTGTGGTTTCTGGATGATATATCCGAGTTTGGAGAAATTTGAAAAAAAATTTCATTTTTGGCCAAAATGGTTGACGTTTTTTTCAAAAATGGCCTGTGTGGTTTTTGGATGATATATCCGAGTTTGGAGAAATTTGAAGAAATTTTTTCATTTTTGGCCAAAATGTAACCCGCGGGGTTGACGTTTTTTTCAAAAATGGCCTGTGTGGTTTCTGGATGATATATCCGAGTTTGGAGAAATTTGAAAAAAAATTCATTTTTGGCCAAAATGGTTGACGTTTTTTTCAAAAATGGCCTGTGTGGTTTCTGGATGATATATCCGAGTTTGGAGAAATTTGAAAAAAAAATTCATTTTTGGCCAAAATGGTTGACGTTTTTTTCAAAAATGGCCTGTGTGGTTTCTGGATGATATATCCGAGTTTGGAGAAATTTGAAAAAAATTTCATTTTTGGCCAAAATGGTTGACGTTTTTTTCAAAAATGGCCTGTGTGGTTTCTGGATGATATATCCGAGTTTGGAGAAATTTGAAAAAAAATTTCATTTTTGGCCAAAATGGTTGACGTTTTTTTCAAAAATGGCCTGTGTGGTTTCTGGATGATATATCCGAGTTTGGAGAAATTTGAAAAAAATTTTCATTTTTGGCCAAAATGGTTGACGTTTTTTTCAAAAATGGCCTGTGTGGTTTCTGGATGATATATCCGAGTTTGGAGAAATTTGAAAAAAAAATTCATTTTTGGCCAAAATGGTTGACGTTTTTTTCAAAAATGGCCTGTGTGGTTTCTGGATGATATATCCGAGTTTGGAGAAATTTGAAAAAAAAATTCATTTTTGGCCAAAATGGTTGACGTTTTTTTCAAAAATGGCCTGTGTGGTTTCTGGATGATATATCCGAGTTTGGAGAAATTTGAAAAAAAAATCATTTTTGGCCAAAATGGTTGACGTTTTTTTCAAAAATGGCCTGTGTGGTTTCTGGATGATATATCCGAGTTTGGAGAAATTTGAAAAAAATTTCATTTTTGGCAAAAATGTAACCCGCGGGGTTGACGTTTTTTTCAAAAATGGCCTGTGTGGTTTTTGGATGATATATCCGAGTTTGGAGAAATTTGAAAAAAATTTCATTTTTGGCCAAAATGGTTGACGTTTTTTTCAAAAATGGCCTGTGTGGTTTCTGGATGATATATCCGAGTTTGGAGAAATTTGAAAAAAAATTCATTTTTGGCCAAAATGGTTGACGTTTTTTTCAAAAATGGCCTGTGTGGTTTCTGGATGATATATCCGAGTTTGGAGAAATTTGAAAAAAATTTCATTTTTGGCCAAAATGGTTGACGTTTTTTTCAAAAATGGCCTGTGTGGTTTCTGGATGATATATCCGAGTTTGGAGAAATTTGAAAAAAAAATTCATTTTTGGCCAAAATGGTTGACGTTTTTTTCAAAAATGGCCTGTGTGGTTTCTGGATGATATATCCGAGTTTGGAGAAATTTGAAAAAAATTTCATTTTTGGCCAAAATGGTTGACGTTTTTTTCAAAAATGGCCTGTGTGGTTTCTGGATGATATATCCGAGTTTGGAGAAATTTGAAAAAAAATTTCATTTTTGGCCAAAATGGTTGACGTTTTTTTCAAAAATGGCCTGTGTGGTTTTGGATGATATATCCGAGTTTGGAGAAATTTGAAAAAAATTTCATTTTTGGCCAAAATGGTTGACGTTTTTTTCAAAAATGGCCTGTGTGGTTTTTGGATGATATATCCGAGTTTGGAGAAATTTGAAAAAAATTTCATTTTTGGCCAAAATGGTTGACGTTTTTTTCAAAAATGGCCTGTGTGGTTTCTGGATGATATATCCGAGTTTGGAGAAATTTGAAAAAAAAATCATTTTTGGCCAAAATGGTTGACGTTTTTTTCAAAAATGGCCTGTGTGGTTTCTGGATGATATATCCGAGTTTGGAGAAATTTGAAAAAAAATTTCATTTTTGGCCAAAAGGGTTGACGTTTTTTTCAAAAATGGCCTGTGTGGTTTCTGGATGATATATCCGAGTTTGGAGAAATTTGAAAAAAAATTTCATTTTTGGCCAAAATGGTTGACGTTTTTTTCAAAAATGGCCTGTGTGGTTTCTGGATGATATATCCGAGTTTGGAGAAATTTGAAAAAAAATTTCATTTTTGGCCAAAATGGTTGACGTTTTTTTCAAAAATGGCCTGTGTGGTTTCTGGATGATATATCCGAGTTTGGAGAAATTTGAAAAAAAAATTCATTTTTGGCCAAAATGGTTGACGTTTTTTTCAAAAATGGCCTGTGTGGTTTTTGGATGATATATCCGAGTTTGGAGAAATTTGAAGAAAATTTTCATTTTTGGCCAAAATGTAACCCGCGGGGTTGACGTTTTTTTCAAAAATGGCCTGTGTGGTTTCTGGATGATATATCCGAGTTTGGAGAAATTTGAAAAAAAAATTCATTTTTGGCCAAAATGGTTGACGTTTTTTTCAAAAATGGCCTGTGTGGTTTCTGGATGATATATCCGAGTTTGGAGAAATTTGAAAAAAAAAATCATTTTTGGCCAAAATGGTTGACGTTTTTTTCAAAAATGGCCTGTGTGGTTTCTGGATGATATATCCGAGTTTGGAGAAATTTGAAAAAAAAATTCATTTTTGGCCAAAATGGTTGACGTTTTTTTCAAAAATGGCCTGTGTGGTTTCTGGATGATATATCCGAGTTTGGAGAAATTTGAAAAAAATTTCATTTTTGGCCAAAATGGTTGACGTTTTTTTCAAAAATGGCCTGTGTGGTTTCTGGATGATATATCCGAGTTTGGAGAAATTTGAAAAAAAATTTCATTTTTGGCCAAAATGGTTGACGTTTTTTTCAAAAATGGCCTGTGTGGTTTTTGGATGATATATCCGAGTTTGGAGAAATTTGAAAAAAAATTTCATTTTTGGCCAAAATGGTTGACGTTTTTTTCAAAAATGGCCTGTGTGGTTTCTGGATGATATATCCGAGTTTGGAGAAATTTGAAAAAAAAATCATTTTTGGCCAAAATGGTTGACGTTTTTTTCAAAAATGGCCTGTGTGGTTTCTGGATGATATATCCGAGTTTGGAGAAATTTGAAAAAAAATTTCATTTTTGGCCAAAATGGTTGACGTTTTTTTCAAAAATGGCCTGTGTGGTTTCTGGATGATATATCCGAGTTTGGAGAAATTTGAAAAAAAATTTCATTTTTGGCCAAAATGGTTGACGTTTTTTTCAAAAATGGCCTGTGTGGTTTCTGGATGATATATCCGAGTTTGGAGAAATTTGAAAAAAATTTCATTTTTGGCCAAAATGGTTGACGTTTTTTTCAAAAATGGCCTGTGTGGTTTCTGGATGATATATCCGAGTTTGGAGAAATTTGAAAAAAAATTTCATTTTTGGCCAAAATGGTTGACGTTTTTTTCAAAAATGGCCTGTGTGGTTTCTGGATGATATATCCGAGTTTGGAGAAATTTGAAAAAAAATTTCATTTTTGGCCAAAATGGTTGACGTTTTTTTCAAAAATGGCCTGTGTGGTTTTTGGATGATATATCCGAGTTTGGAGAAATTTGAAGAAAATTTTCATTTTTGGCCAAAATGTAACCCGCGGGTTGACGTTTTTTTCAAAAATGGCCTGTGTGGTTTCTGGATGATATATCCGAGTTTGGAGAAATTTGAAAAAAAATTCATTTTTGGCCAAAATGGTTGACGTTTTTTTCAAAAATGGCCTGTGTGGTTTCTGGATGATATATCCGAGTTTGGAGAAATTTGAAAAAAAATTTCATTTTTGGCCAAAATGGTTGACGTTTTTTTCAAAAATGGCCTGTGTGGTTTCTGGATGATATATCCGAGTTTGGAGAAATTTGAAAAAAAATTTCATTTTTGGCCAAAATGGTTGACGTTTTTTTCAAAAATGGCCTGTGTGGTTTCTGGATGATATATCCGAGTTTGGAGAAATTTGAAAAAAAATTTCATTTTTGGCCAAAATGGTTGACGTTTTTTTCAAAAATGGCCTGTGTGGTTTCTGGATGATATATCCGAGTTTGGAGAAATTTGAAAAAAAATTTCATTTTTGGCCAAAATGGTTGACGTTTTTTTCAAAAATGGCCTGTGTGGTTTCTGGATGATATATCCGAGTTTGGAGAAATTTGAAAAAAATTTCATTTTTGGCCAAAATGGTTGACGTTTTTTTCAAAAATGGCCTGTGTGGTTTCTGGATGATATATCCGAGTTTGGAGAAATTTGAAAAAAAATTTCATTTTTGGCCAAAATGGTTGACGTTTTTTTCAAAAATGGCCTGTGTGGTTTCTGGATGATATATCCGAGTTTGGAGAAATTTGAAAAAAAATTTCATTTTTGGCCAAAATGGTTGACGTTTTTTTCAAAAATGGCCTGTGTGGTTTTTGGATGATATATCCGAGTTTGGAGAAATTTGAAGAAATTTTTCATTTTTGGCCAAAATGTAACCCGCGGGGTTGACGTTTTTTTCAAAAATGGCCTGTGTGGTTTCTGGATGATATATCCGAGTTTGGAGAAATTTGAAAAAAAAATTCATTTTTGGCCAAAATGGTTGACGTTTTTTTCAAAAATGGCCTGTGTGGTTTCTGGATGATATATCCGAGTTTGGAGAAATTTGAAAAAAAATTTCATTTTTGGCCAAAATGGTTGACGTTTTTTTCAAAAATGGCCTGTGTGGTTTCTGGATGATATATCCGAGTTTGGAGAAATTTGAAAAAAAAAATCATTTTTGGCCAAAATGGTTGACGTTTTTTTCAAAAATGGCCTGTGTGGTTTCTGGATGATATATCCGAGTTTGGAGAAATTTGAAAAAAAATTTCATTTTTGGCCAAAATGGTTGACGTTTTTTTCAAAAATGGCCTGTGTGGTTTCTGGATGATATATCCGAGTTTGGAGAAATTTGAAAAAAAATTTCATTTTTGGCCAAAATGGTTGACGTTTTTTTCAAAAATGGCCTGTGTGGTTTCTGGATGATATATCCGAGTTTGGAGAAATTTGAAAAAAAAATTCATTTTTGGCCAAAATGGTTGACGTTTTTTTCAAAAATGGCCTGTGTGGTTTTTGGATGATATATCCGAGTTTGGAGAAATTTGAAGAAATTTTTCATTTTTGGCCAAAATGTAACCCGCGGGGTTGACGTTTTTTTCAAAAATGGCCTGTGTGGTTTCTGGATGATATATCCGAGTTTGGAGAAATTTGAAAAAAAAATTCATTTTTGGCCAAAATGGTTGACGTTTTTTTCAAAAATGGCCTGTGTGGTTTCTGGATGATATATCCGAGTTTGGAGAAATTTGAAAAAAATTTCATTTTTGGCCAAAATGGTTGACGTTTTTTTCAAAAATGGCCTGTGTGGTTTCTGGATGATATATCCGAGTTTGGAGAAATTTGAAAAAAAATTTCATTTTTGGCCAAAATGGTTGACGTTTTTTTCAAAAATGGCCTGTGTGGTTTCTGGATGATATATCCGAGTTTGGAGAAATTTGAAAAAAAATTTCATTTTTGGCCAAAATGGTTGACGTTTTTTTCAAAAATGGCCTGTGTGGTTTCTGGATGATATATCCGAGTTTGGAGAAATTTGAAAAAAAATTTCATTTTTGGCCAAAATGGTTGACGTTTTTTTCAAAAATGGCCTGTGTGGTTTCTGGATGATATATCCGAGTTTGGAGAAATTTGAAAAAAAAATTCATTTTTGGCCAAAATGGTTGACGTTTTTTTCAAAAATGGCCTGTGTGGTTTTTGGATGATATATCCGAGTTTGGAGAAATTTGAAGAAATTTTTCATTTTTGGCCAAAATGTAACCCGCGGGGTTGACGTTTTTTTCAAAAATGGCCTGTGTGGTTTCTGGATGATATATCCGAGTTTGGAGAAATTTGAAAAAAAATTCATTTTTGGCCAAAATGGTTGACGTTTTTTTCAAAAATGGCCTGTGTGGTTTCTGGATGATATATCCGAGTTTGGAGAAATTTGAAAAAAAAATTCATTTTTGGCCAAAATGGTTGACGTTTTTTTCAAAAATGGCCTGTGTGGTTTCTGGATGATATATCCGAGTTTGGAGAAATTTGAAAAAAAAATTCATTTTTGGCCAAAATGGTTGACGTTTTTTTCAAAAATGGCCTGTGTGGTTTCTGGATGATATATCCGAGTTTGGAGAAATTTGAAAAAAATTTCATTTTTGGCCAAAATGGTTGACGTTTTTTTCAAAAATGGCCTGTGTGGTTTCTGGATGATATATCCGAGTTTGGAGAAATTTGAAAAAAAATTTCATTTTTGGCCAAAATGGTTGACGTTTTTTTCAAAAATGGCCTGTGTGGTTTCTGGATGATATATCCGAGTTTGGAGAAATTTGAAAAAAAAATTCATTTTTGGCCAAAATGGTTGACGTTTTTTTCAAAAATGGCCTGTGTGGTTTTTGGATGATATATCCGAGTTTGGAGAAATTTGAAGAAATTTTTCATTTTTGGCCAAAATGTAACCCGCGGGGTTGACGTTTTTTTCAAAAATGGCCTGTGTGGTTTCTGGATGATATATCCGAGTTTGGAGAAATTTGAAAAAAAAATTCATTTTTGGCCAAAATGGTTGACGTTTTTTTCAAAAATGGCCTGTGTGGTTTTTGGATGATATATCCGAGTTTGGAGAAATTTGAAGAAATTTTTCATTTTTGGCCAAAATGTAACCCGCGGGGTTGACGTTTTTTTCAAAAATGGCCTGTGTGGTTTCTGGATGATATATCCGAGTTTGGAGAAATTTGAAAAAAAAATTCATTTTTGGCCAAAATGGTTGACGTTTTTTTCAAAAATGGCCTGTGTGGTTTCTGGATGATATATCCGAGTTTGGAGAAATTTGAAGAAAATTTTCATTTTTGGCCAAAATGGTTGACGTTTTTTTCAAAAATGGCCTGTGTGGTTTCTGGATGATATATCCGAGTTTGGAGAAATTTGAAAAAAAAATTTCATTTTTGGCCAAAATGGTTGACGTTTTTTTCAAAAATGGCCTGTGTGGTTTTTGGATGATATATCCGAGTTTGGAGAAATTTGAAGAAATTTTTCATTTTTGGCCAAAATGTAACCCGCGGGGTTGACGTTTTTTTCAAAAATGGCCTGTGTGGTTTCTGGATGATATATCCGAGTTTGGAGAAATTTGAAAAAAAAATTCATTTTTGGCCAAAATGGTTGACGTTTTTTTCAAAAATGGCCTGTGTGGTTTCTGGATGATATATCCGAGTTTGGAGAAATTTGAAAAAAAATTCATTTTTGGCCAAAATGGTTGACGTTTTTTTCAAAAATGGCCTGTGTGGTTTCTGGATGATATATCCGAGTTTGGAGAAATTTGAAAAAAATTTCATTTTTGGCCAAAATGGTTGACGTTTTTTTCAAAAATGGCCTGTGTGGTTTCTGGATGATATATCCGAGTTTGGAGAAATTTGAAGAAATTTTTCATTTTTGGCCAAAATGTAACCCGCGGGGTTGACGTTTTTTTCAAAAATGGCCTGTGTGGTTTCTGGATGATATATCCGAGTTTGGAGAAATTTGAAGAAATGTTTCATTTTTGGCCAAAATGGTTGACGTTTTTTTCAAAAATGGCCTGTGTGGTTTCTGGATGATATATTCGAGTTTGGAGAAATTTGAAAAAAAAATTTCATTTTTGGCCAAAATGGTTGACGTTTTTTTCAAAAATGGCCTGTGTGGTTTTTGGATGATATATCCGAGTTTGGAGAAATTTGAAGAAATTTTTCATTTTTGGCCAAAATGTAACCCGCGGGGTTGACGTTTTTTTCAAAAATGGCCTGTGTGGTTTCTGGATGATATATCCGAGTTTGGAGAAATTTGAAAAAAAAATTCATTTTTGGCCAAAATGGTTGACGTTTTTTTCAAAAATGGCCTGTGTGGTTTCTGGATGATATATCCGAGTTTGGAGAAATTTGAAAAAAAAATTCATTTTTGGCCAAAATGGTTGACGTTTTTTTCAAAAATGGCCTGTGTGGTTTCTGGATGATATATCCGAGTTTGGAGAAATTTGAAAAAAATTTCATTTTTGGCCAAAATGGTTGACGTTTTTTTCAAAAATGGCCTGTGTGGTTTCTGGATGATATATCCGAGTTTGGAGAAATTTGAAGAAATTTTTCATTTTTGGCCAAAATGTAACCCGCGGGGTTGACGTTTTTTTCAAAAATGGCCTGTGTGGTTTCTGGATGATATATCCGAGTTTGGAGAAATTTGAAAAAAATTTCATTTTGGCCAAAATGGTTGACGTTTTTTTCAAAAATGGCCTGTGTGGTTTTTGGATGATATATCCGAGTTTGGAGAAATTTGAAGAAATTTTTCATTTTTGGCCAAAATGTAACCAGCGGGGTTGACGTTTTTTTCAAAAATGGCCTGTGTGGTTTCTGGATGATATATCCGAGTTTGGAGAAATTTGAAAAAAAAAAATTCATTTTTGGCCAAAATGGTTGACGTTTTTTTCAAAAATGGCCTGTGTGGTTTCTGGATGATATATCCGAGTTTGGAGAAATTTGAAAAAAAAATTTCATTTTTGGCCAAAATGGTTGACGTTTTTTTCAAAAATGGCCTGTGTGGTTTTTGGATGATATATCCGAGTTTGGAGAAATTTGAAGAAATTTTTCATTTTTGGCCAAAATGTAACCCGCGGGGTTGACGTTTTTTCAAAAATGGCCTGTGTGGTTTCTGGATGATATATCCGAGTTTGGAGAAATTTGAAAAAAAAATTCATTTTTGGCCAAAATGGTTGACGTTTTTTTCAAAAATGGCCTGTGTGGTTTCTGGATGATATATCCGAGTTTGGAGAAATTTGAAAAAAATTTCATTTTTGGCCAAAATGGTTGACGTTTTTTTCAAAAATGGCCTGTGTGGTTTCTGGATGATATATCCGAGTTTGGAGAAATTTGAAGAAATTTTTCATTTTTGGCCAAAATGTAACCCGCGGGGTTGACGTTTTTTTCAAAAATGGCCTGTGTGGTTTCTGGATGATATATCCGAGTTTGGAGAAATTTGAAAAAAATTTCATTTTTGGCCAAAATGGTTGACGTTTTTTTCAAAAATGGCCTGTGTGGTTTCTGGATGATATATCCGAGTTTGGAGAAATTTGAAAAAAAAATTTCATTTTTGGCCAAAATGGTTGACGTTTTTTTCAAAAATGGCCTGTGTGGTTTCTGGATGATATATCCGAGTTTGGAGAAATTTGAAAAAATGTTTCATTTTTGGCCAAAATGTAACCAGCGGGGTTGACGTTTTTTTCAAAAATGGCCTGTGTGGTTTCTGGATGATATATCCGAGTTTGGAGAAATTTGAAAAAAATTTCATTTTTGGCCAAAATGGTTGACGTTTTTTTCAAAAATGGCCTGTGTGGTTTCTGGATGATATATCCGAGTTTGGAGAAATTTGAAGAAAATTTTCATTTTTGGCCAAAATGGTTGACGTTTTTTTCAAAAATGGCCTGTGTGGTTTCTGGATGATATATCCGAGTTTGGAGAAATTTGAAGAAATTTTTCATTTTTGGCCAAAATGTAACCCGCGGGGTTGACGTTTTTTTCAAAAATGGCCTGTGTGGTTTCTGGATGATATATCCGAGTTTGGAGAAATTTGAAAAAAATTTCATTTTTGGCCAAAATGGTTGACGTTTTTTTCAAAAATGGCCTGTGTGGTTTCTGGATGATATATCCGAGTTTGGAGAAATTTGAAAAAAATTTCATTTTTGGCCAAAATGTAACCCGCGGGGTTGACGTTTTTTTCAAAAATGGCCTGTGTGGTTTCTGGATGATATATCCGAGTTTGGAGAAATTTGAAAAAAAATTTCATTTTTGGCCAAAATGGTTGACGTTTTTTTCAAAAATGGCCTGTGTGGTTTCTGGATGATATATCCGAGTTTGGAGAAATTTGAAAAAAAAATTCATTTTTGGCCAAAATGGTTGACGTTTTTTTCAAAAATGGCCTGTGTGGTTTCTGGATGATATATCCGAGTTTGGAGAAATTTGAAGAAATTTTTCATTTTTGGCCAAAATGTAACCCGCGGGGTTGACGTTTTTTTCAAAAATGGCCTGTGTGGTTTCTGGATGATATATCCGAGTTTGGAGAAATTTGAAAAAAATTTCATTTTTGGCCAAAATGGTTGACGTTTTTTTCAAAAATGGCCTGTGTGGTTTTTGGATGATATATCCGAGTTTGGAGAAATTTGAAGAAATTTTTCATTTTTGGCCAAAATGTAACCCACGGGGTTGACGTTTTTTTCAAAAATGGCCTGTGTGGTTTCTGGATGATATATCCGAGTTTGGAGAAATTTGAAAAAAAAATTTCATTTTTGGCCAAAATGGTTGACGTTTTTTTCAAAAATGGCCTGTGTGGTTTCTGGATGATATATCCGAGTTTGGAGAAATTTGAAAAAAAATTTCATTTTTGGCCAAAATGGTTGACGTTTTTTTCAAAAATGGCCTGTGTGGTTTTTGGATGATATATCCGAGTTTGGAGAAATTTGAAGAAATTTTCATTTTTGGCCAAAATGTAACCCGCGGGGTTGACGTTTTTTTCAAAAATGGCCTGTGTGGTTTCTGGATGATATATCCGAGTTTGGAGAAATTTGAAAAAAATTTCATTTTTGGCCAAAATGGTTGACGTTTTTTTCAAAAATGGCCTGTGTGGTTTCTGGATGATATATCCGAGTTTGGAGAAATTTGAAAAAAATTTCATTTTTGGCCAAAATGGTTGACGTTTTTTTCAAAAATGGCCTGTGTGGTTTCTGGATGATATATCCGAGTTTGGAGAAATTTGAAGAAATTTTCATTTTTGGCCAAAATGTAACCCGCGGGGTTGACGTTTTTTTCAAAAATGGCCTGTGTGGTTTCTGGATGATATATCCGAGTTTGGAGAAATTTGAAAAAAAAATTCATTTTTGGCCAAAATGGTTGACGTTTTTTTCAAAAATGGCCTGTGTGGTTTTTGGATGATATATCCGAGTTTGGAGAAATTTGAAGAAATTTTTCATTTTTGGCCAAAATGTAACCCGCGGGGTTGACGTTTTTTTCAAAAATGGCCTGTGTGGTTTCTGGATGATATATCCGAGTTTGGAGAAATTGAAAAAAAAATTTCATTTTTGGCCAAAATGGTTGACGTTTTTTTCAAAAATGGCCTGTGTGGTTTTTGGATGATATATCCGAGTTTGGAGAAATTTGAAGAAATTTTTCATTTTTGGCCAAAATGTAACCCGCGGGGTTGACGTTTTTTTCAAAAATGGCCTGTGTGGTTTCTGGATGATATATCCGAGTTTGGAGAAATTTGAAAAAAAAATTCATTTTTGGCCAAAATGGTTGACGTTTTTTTCAAAAATGGCCTGTGTGGTTTCTGGATGATATATCCGAGTTTGGAGAAATTTGAAAAAAAAATTCATTTTTGGCCAAAATGGTTGACGTTTTTTTCAAAAATGGCCTGTGTGGTTTCTGGATGATATATCCGAGTTTGGAGAAATTTGAAGAAATTTTTCATTTTTGGCGACGTTTTTTTCAAAAATGGCCTGTGTGGTTTCTGGATGATATATCCGAGTTTGGAGAAATTTGAAGAAAAATTTCATTTTGGCCAAAATGGTTGACGTTTTTTTCAAAATTGGCCTGTGTGGTTTTTGGATGATATATCCGAGTTTGGAGAAATTTGAAGAAATTTTCATTTTTGGCCAAAATGTAACCCGCGGGGTTGACGTTTTTTTCAAAAATGGCCTGTGTGGTTTCTGGATGATATATCCGAGTTTGGAGAAATTTGAAGAAAATTTTAATTTTTGGCCAAAATGGTTGAGGTTTTTTTCAAAAATGGCCTGTGTGGTTTCTGGATGATATATCCGAGTTTGGAGAAATTTTAAAAAAAAATTCATTTTTGGTTGACGTTTTTTTCAAAAATGGCCTGTGTGGTTTCTGGATGATATATCCGAGTTTGGAGAAATTTGAAAAAAAAATTCATTTTTGGCCAAAATGGTTGACGTTTTTTTCAAAAATGGCCTGTGTGGTTTCTGGATGATATATCCGAGTTTGGAGAAATTTGAAAAAAAAAAATCATTTTTGGCCAAAATGGTTGACGTTTTTTTCAAAAATGGCCTGTGTGGTTTCTGGATGATATATCCGAGTTTGGAGAAATTTGAAAAAAATTTCATTTTTGGCCAAAATGGTTGACGTTTTTTTCAAAAATGGCCTGTGTGGTTTCTGGATGATATATCCGAGTTTGGAGAAATTTGAAAAAAAATTTCATTTTTGGCCAAAATGGTTGACGTTTTTTTCAAAAATGGCCTGTGTGGTTTTTGGATGATATATCCGAGTTTGGAGAAATTTGAAGAAATTTTTCATTTTTGGCCAAAATGTAACCCGCGGGGTTGACGTTTTTTTCAAAAATGGCCTGTGTGGTTTCTGGATGATATATCCGAGTTTGGAGAAATTTGAAAAAAAAATTCATTTTTGGCCAAAATGGTTGACGTTTTTTTCAAAAATGGCCTGTGTGGTTTCTGGATGATATATCCGAGTTTGGAGAAATTTGAAGAACATTTTCATTTTTGGCCAAAATGGTTGACGTTTTTTTCAAAAATGGCCTGTGTGGTTTCTGGATGATATATTCGAGTTTGGAGAAATTTGAAGAAATTTTTCATTTTTGGCCAAAATGTAACCCGCGGGGTTGACGTTTTTTTCAAAAATGGCCTGTGTGGTTTCTGGATGATATATCAGAGTTTGGAGAAATTTGAAGAAAAATTTCATTTTTGGCCAAAATGGTTGACGTTTTTTTCAAAAATGGCCTGTGTGGTTTCTGGATGATATATCCGAGTTTGGAGAAATTAAAAAAAAAATTTCATTTTTGGCCAAAATGGTTGACGTTTTTTTCAAAAATGGCCTGTGTGGCTTCTGGATGATATATCCGAGTTTGGAGAAATTTGAAGAAATTTTTCATTTTTGGCCAAAATGTAACCCGCGGGGTTGACGTTTTTTTCAAAAATGGCCTGTGTGGTTTCTGGATGATATATCCGAGTTTGGAGAAATTTGAAGAAATGTTTCATTTTTGGCAAAAATGGTTGACGTTTTTTTCAAAATTGGCCTGTGTGGTTTCTGGATGATACATTCGAGTTTGGAGAAATTAAAAAAAAAAATTCATTTTTGGCCAAAATGGTTGACGTTTTTTTCAAAAATGGCCTGTGTGGTTTCTGGATGATATATTCGAGTTTGGAGAAATTTGAAGAAATTTTTCATTTTTGGCCAAAATGTAACCCGCGGGGTTGACGTTTTTTTCAAAAATGGCCTGTGTGGTTTCTGGATGATATATCCGAGTTTGGAGAAATTTGAAGAAAATTTTCATTTTTGGCCAAAATGGTTGACGTTTTTTTCAAAATTGGCCTGTGTGGTTTTTGGATGATATATCCGAGTTTGGAGAAATTTGAAGAAATTTTTCATTTTTGGCCAAAATGTAACCCACGGGGTTGACGTTTTTTTCAAAAATGGCCTGTGTGGTTTCTGGATGATATATCCGAGTTTGGAGAAATTTGAAAAAAAATTTCATTTTTGGCCAAAATGGTTGACGTTTTTTTCAAAAATGGCCTGTGTGGTTTTTGGATGATATATCCGAGTTTGGAGAAATTTGAAGACATTTTTCATTTTTGGCCAAAATGTAACCCGCGGGGTTGACGTTTTTTTCAAAAATGGCCTGTGTGGTTTCTGGATGATATATCCGAGTTTGGAGAAATTTAAATAAAAATAAATTTTTGGCCAAAATGGTTGACGTTTTTTTCAAAAATGGCCTGTGTGGTTTCTGGATGATATATCCGAGTTTGGAGAAATTTGAAAAAAAATTTCATTTTTGGCCAAAATGGTTGACGTTTTTTTCAAAAATGGCCTGTGTGGTTTCTGGATGATATATCCGAGTTTGGAGAAATTTGAAGAAATTTTTCATTTTTGGCCAAAATGTAACCCGCGGGGTTGACGTTTTTTTCAAAAATGGCCTGTGTGGTTTCTGGATGATATATCCGAGTTTGGAGAAATTTGAAAAAAAAATTCATTTTTGGCCAAAATGGTTGACGTTTTTTTCAAAAATGGCCTGTGTGGTTTTTGGATGATATATCCGAGTTTGGAGAAATTTGAAAAAAATTTCATTTTTGGCCAAAATGGTTGACGTTTTTTTCAAAAATGGCCTGTGTGGTTTCTGGATGATATATCCGAGTTTGGAGAAATTTGAAAAAAAAATCATTTTTGGCCAAAATGGTTGACGTTTTTTTCAAAAATGGCCTGTGTGGTTTCTGGATGATATATCCGAGTTTGGAGAAATTTGAAGAAATTTTTCATTTTTGGCCAAAATGGTTGACGTTTTTTTCAAAAATGGCCTGTGTGGTTTTTGGATGATATATCCGAGTTTGGAGAAATTTGAAAAAATTTTTCATTTTTGGCCAAAATGTAACCCGCGGGGTTGACGTTTTTTTCAAAAATGGCCTGTGTGGTTTCTGGATGATATATCCGAGTTTGGAGAAATTTGAAGAAAAATTTCATTTTTGGCCAAAATGGTTGACGTTTTTTTCAAAAATGGCCTGTGTGGTTTCTGGATGATATATCCGAGTTTGGAGAAATTTGAAAAAAAATTTCATTTTTGGCCAAAATGGTTGACGTTTTTTTCAAAAATGGCCTGTGTGGTTTCTGGATGATATATCCGAGTTTGGAGAAATTTGAAGAAAATTTTCATTTTTGGCCAAAATGGCTGACGTTTTTTTCAAAAATGGCCTGTGTGGTTTTTGGATGATATATCGAGTTTGGAGAAATTTGAAGAAATTTTTCATTTTTGGCCAAAATGTAACCCGCGGGGTTGACGTTTTTTTCAAAAATGGCCTGTGTGGTTTCTGGATGATATATCCGAGTTTGGAGAAATTTGAAAAAAATTTCATTTTTGGCCAAAATGGTTGACGTTTTTTTCAAAAATGGCCTGTGTGGTTTTTGGATGATATATCCGAGTTTGGAGAAATTTGAAGAAATTTTTCATTTTTGCCAAAATGTAACCCACGGGGTTGACGTTTTTTTCAAAAATGGCCTGTGTGGTTTCTGGATGATATATCCGAGTTTGGAGAAATTAAAAAAAAAATTTCATTTTTGGCCAAAATGGTTGACGTTTTTTTCAAAAATGGCCTGTGTGGTTGTTGGATGATATATCCGAGTTTGGAGAAATTTGAAGACATTTTTCATTTTTGGCCAAAATGTAACCCGCGGGGTTGACGTTTTTTTCAAAAATGGCCTGTGTGGTTTCTGGATGATATATCCGTGTGATGTTCCATGTGTTTTATTATGTAAAATGTTATAGCACCTCCTATGGTTCATTAAGAGGAATGCAGCTCTTTTCACAATATTTTAGATGTTTGCATTTTCATTGGTTGTTCAGGTCACATGATTAACCAGGTCACATGATCAGTGGTAGGAAGTAAGAAAAAACTACAGGACCGCATGGGTTGAAATTTTCTCCTTTTTTACTCGGTCTCATCTGATTGTGCAGAGCTTGGAGCAGCTTTGTGTGTGAGTAGAATGATTCATCTGTGTTTATAAAAAATATTTCTGCTCATATTTGTTGTATTTCATAAGATGTATTTACATTATTTGATTGCTATTTTTGTGTTGGTTTATTTACAGTTTCACATGATAAAAACAACTCGTCATAAAAACGCTGTACCTTCAATAAAACGGAGTTCATCTTGACAGCACGTCTTGCCTACTCATCATTGAAGATACCTAGCTACTTCAGTCGAGTTAAAAAATGTTTAGCTGTCTGGTGATGTGTGCAACGCTACGCGCTCAGGTGCCAGAACAGTGAAAACACAGCTACTCAGCGGGTTCTACACAACAACACGCTAGTGAAAAGAGAAGTACAACTCATTAGCGGCTTCAGCAGTGCTAGCCTTATCTCCCTATACGTTTTAAGATGGATGCCACGTCGCCTACAGAAGGACAGCAGGCAGGCTCATCAGCAAAAGAGGGAGCTACTGCCAAGTCAGTTTCTAGCGGATCCAGCTCAAGCTCAAAAAGTTCATCTGCTAGCTTAGCTGCTGCTAAGGCGAGGGCTAAGGTCTTAGCTGCACGTGCCTGTGCAACTTTTGTTCAGAAAGAAAATGAACTGCTGGTAGAAAAGGCTAAAATGGAGGCTGCTCTCGCTACATTAAAGCTAGACAAAAAGATTGCAGCTGCGGAAGCAGAAGCCAAAGCTCTCGAGTCTACAGCAGCAGATATAGAGAAAGGCTCTAGAGGCTCCAGAGCTTCCAACATCTTCCTCCTTCCTCTTCAATCCCCCCAAGAAAGGACCAACGATTACGTTGAGCGTCTTTCACAGGAAGACTCTAAGCCTCCATTCACTGAACCACCACAGAGTCAACCTCAACTATACAATACCGCCATCTTGAGCAGTGCCACTCCAAACCTCTACGATGGTCCTGCGGATGTTAGACCACGTATTCCAACTACTCACCTATTGAAGCCAGATCCTGATGCTAACCCTCATAGCTTCTACGCCACGAGGCCACAACAACCATTCACACCCACTCTCAGCAACCAAGCTCCTCACACTCCCTTTGCTGACCGTACAGGCTTTGGTGATATTGCCAGATTCCTCGTCCGTCGGGAACTGCTCAGCTCCAGTCTCACCAGATTTGACGATCGTCCTGAAAGCTATTGGGCATGGAGGTCGAGCTTTCTAAACTCCATTGAAGGAACAGAACTAACCCCAAGTGAAGAGCTCGACCTGCTATCCAAGTGGCTGGGTCCCCAGTCTTCAGCACATGTGAAGAGGATCAGAGCTGTACACATCAGCAACCCGGCTCAAGGTCTGAGAACGGTGTGGTCTCGTCTTAATGAGTGTTATGGATCTCCAGAGATGATAGAGAAAGCTCTCTTTGACAGACTGGAGAAATTTCCCAAGGTCACCAATAAGGATCCTCAAAAGCTACGAGAGCTCGGCGACCTGCTACAAGAGTTAGCATCAGCACAGCGTGAGGGGAACCTACCTGGACTGGCTTGCCTGGATACTGCGAGAGGCCTGATACCCATAGTAGAGAAACTGCCATTCAATCTCCAGGAAAAATGGATCACTCATGGGAGTAATTACAAAGCAAATTACCAGGTACATTTCCCGCCATTCGCCTACTTTGTCGAGTTTGTCTGTAGAGAGGCCTACATCCGGAACGACCCAAGTTTCTCTCTGTTCTCTTCTGCAGACACAATAATGAAGCCGAACAACACAGTAAAAAAGATGAGTAGCTCTAGGAACTTCGTCTCCTCACACAAGACAGAGGTCTCTTCTATGCTTGACCCCGACGACACAGGGACCCCTAGTGTTAGGCCAGATGTTAGTAGGCAATGTCCTATTCACAAAAAGCCTCACCCCCTTAAACACTGTAGAGGCTTTAGAGCGAAAGCAATCGAGGAACGCAAGACTTATCTCAAAGAAGCTGGCATATGTTTTAGATGTTGTTCTTCAAGCAAACATTATGCCAAAGATTGCAAAATCGCAGTACAGTGCAAAGAGTGCAGCAGCGACAAGCATGTAGCGGCTCTTCATCCTGGACCAGCTCCGTGGCTTAGCCAGACCCCTGAGTCAGAGAACGGCGGGGAGGAGAAGGGTGATCAGTCTCCTACTGTGAACTCAAAGTGCACGGAGGTTTGCGGAGAGGGTAACGCCCCACGCTCCTGCTCAAAAATTTGCCTTATCACAGTTCATCCTAAGGGTCAACCAGACAGGTCAGTGAAACTTTACACCATTCTTGATGATCAGAGCAACAGATCGCTTGCTCGATCAGAGTTCTTTGACCTCTTTGGACTGGAGGGCACAGAGTCACTCTATACTCTTAGGACATGTGCTGGTCTTACTGAGATGTCTGGGAGGAGAGCCACAAACTTCATTGCAAAAACTTTGGATGGAAGCTTCAGCATAAATCTCCCGACTCTCATAGAGTGTAACTACATCCCCGAGGATAGGTCAGAGATTCCTACTCCTGAAATCGCCAAGTATCACACTCACCTCAACTCTGTGGCTGAGCACATTCCTCCCCTTGATCCAGAGGCTCAGATCCTCCTTCTCCTTGGTCGTGATGTTCTGCAGGTCCACAAGGTGAGAGAACACCGCAACGGACCTAACAGCGCACCATACGCCCAACGCTTGGACCTCGGTTGGGTCATCATCGGGGAAGCCTGTTTAGGCACAGCTCACAAACCCAAAGATGCTAACGTGTTCCATACTCACATTCTTGAGAATGGACGTCATTCTCACTTCACACCCTGTCCGAACCATCTCACTCTTAAGGAGAAGCCCACTGTGAACAGTCAGAAGTCTCACAGTCCTCATAGTCCCAAAGGCTCACCACTTTCTCTTATGACAGTCCAACGCACTGAAGATGACTCTTTGGGAAGTAAGATCTTCCAGCGCACAGAGGAGGACAACGAGATTGCCCCCTCTATTGAAGACAAACAGTTCATCGAGCTAATGGACAAAGAGATGTTCATTGACGAAGGAAACAACTGGGTAGCCCCACTTCCATTCCGCCCTTCAAGAGTACGTCTACCGAACAACAGGGAGCAAGCTCTGAGTCGCTTTAAGTCTCTCTGCCGCACTCTTGATAGGAAAACAGAGATGAAGCAACAGTTTGTTACCTTCATGCAACGGATCTTCGATCAGAATCATGCAGAACTGGCTCCACCATTAGCGGAGGGAGAAGAGTCCTGGTACCTCCCTACATTTGGAGTGTACCACCCGCGCAAGCCTGGTGACATCAGAGTCGTGTTTGACTCCAGCGCAAAACATCACGGGGTGTCTCTAAATGATGTGCTGTTGACCGGGCCAGACCTGACCAATAGATTATTGGGGGTTCTGATGCGTTTTCGACGTGAACAGATTGCTGTCACCACAGACATCGAACAAATGTTTCATAGTTTTCTCGTGAGGGAAGATCACAGGAACTTTCTTCGGTTCATGTGGTTCAAGAACAATGATCCTACAGATGAGGTTGTCGAATACCGGATGCGGGTTCACGTATTCGGCAACAGCCCCTCTCCAGCGGTGGCGACCTATGGCCTCAGAAGAGCTGCGCTGTACGGAGAACCGGTGTTTGGCTCTGCAGCAAAGGAGTTCATACATAGAGAGTTCTATGTAGACGATGGCCTCACATCTCTGCCATCAGAAAATGAAGCTGTCAGCTTACTCAAAGCGGCACGAGGTATGCTGGGTATGTCTAACCTACGCCTCCACAAGATTGCATCCAACTGTCCCGCAGTCATGCAAGCATTTCCGGCCTCCGAGTATGCCAAGAACTTGAAGGAACTCGATCCGGATAGTGATTCTCTTCCAATGCAGTGTAGCTTAGGACTGAACTGGGACCTGTGCAAAGACACATTCACCTTCCGGGTCTCCAGCACCGAAAGGCCTTTCACAAGGAGGGGTGTGCTTGCTACTGTAAACAGTTTATTCGATCCGCTCGGCCTAGTAGCACCGATCTCCATTCAAGGAAAGTTTCTGCTGAGAGAACTAACCCAAGACACCATCGACTGGGATGAGCCTCTCCCAGCAGAGCAGGAAGGAGAGTGGATCGCTTGGAGAGATTCATTACAAGCTCTTGAACACTTTGAGACTCCACGTTGTTACACTAGTGCATCTATCTCCAACGCCCAGTGTGTAGAGCTGCACATCTTCTCGGATGCGTCTGTAAAAGCCATCGCTGCAGTGGCCTACTTGAAGGTGTTGGATAGCAACGGCACAGACCATGTAGGATTTGTGATTGGGAAGGCTAAATTAGCTCCTTTGACAGTCCATACGGTCCCACGTCTTGAGCTGGGAGCTGCGGTCCTCGCTGTTGAGATTGCAGAGCTGGTGTCAAGAGAATTGGATGTCAAGATTGATGACATGAAGTTTTACACTGACAGCAAAGTCGTGCTGGGTTATATCCACAACGTTACCCGCAGATTTTACGTGTATGTCAGTAATAGGGTAGAGCGCATCAGGAAGTTCTCAAGCCCTGAACAGTGGCACTACGTACCCACCAGTCAGAATCCAGCAGATGTAGCGACTAGGTCAGTACCTGCGGAACTTCTCTCAACCACCAGCTGGCTCACCGGGCCCAAGTTCCTGCTGCTACCCATGAAAGAAGATGCACCTGTGGAGACATCTTACGACCTTGTGAACCCAGACTCTGATGCAGAAGTGCGTTCTCACCTCACGGCATGCACCGACACAAACCTGGGCTCTCAGCGATTTGAAAGGTTCTCAACCTGGCAATCTCTCATCAGAGCCATAGCCACTCTGATCCACATCGTGGAGACCATGAGAGCCAAGAGTACAAGAGGAAAAACAGAATGTAAAGGTTGGCATCAATGTTCAAAAGTCCACACATCTGACAATCTGCTCAAAGCGAGACAGGTCCTCATCAGATGTATACAGAGTGAAGCATATCAGACTGAGATGTCTTGTCTGAAGCAAGGGATGGACATCCCGAAGAGCAGTCCATTGAGGAAGTTGGATCCTATGCTCGATAGTGATGGACTCTTGAGAACTGGAGGCCGACTTCGTCACTCGACTCTCAAGGCAGAAGAAATGCACCCTCTCATTGTCCCCGGTCGCAGCCATGTCGGTGGTCTGCTCATCAACTACTATCACGAGAGAGTTAAGCACCAAGGCCGGATCTTTACAGAGGGAGCGATACACGCTGATGGCATCTGGATGGTTGGTGTCAGGAGATGCGTTGCGAAACATCTGTACAAGTGTGTGACGTGTAATAAGCTCAGAGGAAGGACAGCCGAGCAAAAGATGGCTGACCTCCCTTCAGATCGGTTAAGCGAAGAGCCACCATTCACCAACGTAGGCATTGATGTATTTGGGCCTTGGAGTATCTCTACTCGACGCACACGTGGAGGTGCCGCTAACAGCAAGAGGTGGGCAGTGATCTTTACCTGTCTCAGTGTGCGCGCTGTTCATATAGAGCTGATCGAAGCCATGGACACATCGAGCTTCATAAACGCCCTTCGTCGATTTTTCGCCATTCGGGGTCCCGTGAAGCTGATACGCTCCGATTGTGGCACAAATTTCAAAGGGGCATGCAAGGAGTTGAAAATACTCCTTCAGGACGACAAGGAGCCTAACGTCTTCCGGTTCCTCAGCAAAGAAGGCTGTACATGGATCTTTAATCCACCTCATTCCTCCCACATGGGCGGCGTGTGGGAGAGGATGATTGGGGTCTCCAGGAGGATTCTGGATTCCATGTTGTCCCAGATTCAGCCATCTAACCTCTCTCACGAGGTTCTGTCTACAGTCATGGCAGAGGTGTCCGCCATAATTAATGCCAGACCTCTGACGACCATCTCTACCGATGTGAGTGCTCCATCGCTCCTTACTCCAGCCATGATCCTTACCCAGAAAGTTTGCAGTCCTCCTCCTCCAGGCTGCTTCGTCGATGCAGATCTACATCGCCAGCAGTGGAGGAAAGTCCAGCACTTGGCCAACACCTTTTGGGAGAGGTGGAGGCGCGAGTATCTCCCTATGCTCCAGAGTCGGTCGAAGTGGCAGAGGAGCCGCCCCAACATCAAGGAAGGAGACATAGTGCTTCTTCGTGATACCCAAGTGGAGAGGAACCAGTGGCCCATGGCGCTGGTCACAAAAACCTTCCCTTCGAGCGACGGGAAGGTCAGGAAAGTGGAGCTCAAGGTTGTCAGAGGAGATACCTCTAAGACCTTCCTTCGCCCCATCACGGAGGTGGTGGTGCTAATGTCTCCCTAGGATGACATAGACTTTTACTTAACTCCCTAAGTGTTTGTCTTTCATAGTGGTATTGTGTTCAATACCAGGCGGGGAGTGTGATGTTCCATGTGTTTTATTATGTAAAATGTTATAGCACCTCCTATGGTTCATTAAGAGGAATGCAGCTCTTTTCACAATATTTTAGATGTTTGCATTTTCATTGGTTGTTCAGGTCACATGATTAACCAGGTCACATGATCAGTGGTAGGAAGTAAGAAAAAACTACAGGACCGCATGGGTTGAAATTTTCTCCTTTTTTACTCGGTCTCATCTGATTGTGCAGAGCTTGGAGCAGCTTTGTGTGTGAGTAGAATGATTCATCTGTGTTTATAAAAAATATTTCTGCTCATATTTGTTGTATTTCATAAGATGTATTTACATTATTTGATTGCTATTTTTGTGTTGGTTTATTTACAGTTTCACATGATAAAAACAACTCGTCATAAAAACGCTGTACCTTCAATAAAACGGAGTTCATCTTGACAGCACGTCTTGCCTACTCATCATTGAAGATACCTAGCTACTTCAGTCGAGTTAAAAAATGTTTAGCTGTCTGGTGATGTGTGCAACGCTACGCGCTCAGGTGCCAGAACACTATCGTTATTTTGTTATTATTAGTGGTGGAGGAAATGCAGGTTTCTTTACTTTCGGTTTCGTGGCGAGTCATGAGAATAACGCCGCCGAATCTCCGTTTATGGTGGGAACTACGACGGTATGTGATCGTCTTCCAACCTCTGACTTTAATTCTTGATGAATGAAAACATGAGTCCGTCTTGCGCCGGTCAAAGAATTTCACGGTGCGCGGAGGCTCATAAATGTAGTGTGAAAACACGCTTTTCCAAAACTCCTCGTTGTCCCTTTAACAAACAATACAAACCTTTCCATACCATCGCACAAAACTTATCACCATGATTGGATACTTCATACGACAGAGTAGGCTGCTCAAAGCAAGTGATTTAAATTGATTTTAATATAGGCAAGGATAAATAAATGAATATACACCTCCAGAAGATTTAAAAAAACAACAACAGACAACCGCTATTTGTGGTTAAAATATCGGTAACACTTTACTTGAATAGGTATTCATAAGATTGACATAACACTGTCATAACCATGACATAACAGCTGTGATGAACATCAATGAATACTTATGACAGCTGTCGTTAAGTGTCATTCGGTAAGTTATGTCACTTTTAATGCAAAGTTGACATTGTTTGAGATGTTTTTGTTCTGACAACTTGACATAAAGACAATTTAAACTGTCATACCAGACCTAATTGCCAAACTTAATAATAAGACATAATTTTTAAAGTTTGGCAATTAGGTCTGCTATGACAGTTTAAATTGTCTTTATGTCAAGTTGTCAGAACAAAAACATCTCAAACAATGTCAACTTTGCATTAAAAGTGACATAACTTACCGAATGACACTTAACGACAGCTGTCATAAGTATTCATAGATGTTCATCACAGCTGTTATGTCAATCTTATGAAGACCTATTCAAGGAAAGTGTTACCAAATATCTGACTGCTGCAGGAACAAAGGAGCGTCTAAGTCGTTCAGTAGAACACTGAGGCATCACTAACCGCTCACTGAAGCAGCTTTTAAGATGCTTAAATATATTGTGGAGTGGGTGGTTACCATGGAGAGAACATATCATCATGTTCTCTCTCTCTCTCTCCTGTGTGTTGTAGATCGGAGGGACGTACGCCAAACCAGTCATCCTCCCTCCTGAGGTCTCCATCGGAGCGCTGGGGAAAATGCAGGTGAGTTGCAGACTTTCCCACGACCCATGAACACACCACATCAAAGTACTTAGATAAGCCAAGCCCCGCCCCCTTCCTGTGTGTGTGTGCAGGGTAAGAAATTAAGAAAGTATTTTCGGGGCAATTTTGGCCCCCGTGGTCTAAAAAATTAGGCCATTTTCAAAATGTGTGGGGGCCATTAAAAAAAAGGTAATTAGAGCTAGTGAATTAACACATAATACTGTTGAAATGAACGAGTTTCGGGGCAGATAATGTTATTTAGAGGCTGCATCTCGGTGCCCCGGTCAGAAATAAGGTCCAGGTTGTTAAAAACGACACTTCTCCTTTAAACTTATGGGCTATAATAACATCGGACGTTGTTTATTGATAAACTGAGCGCCGACACGTTAGATGATGAGGGTACAAAGTAATAAGAACTGGTAGATTATCACTGTGCGTCGCAGTAGCGTCAGGCCGCCCCTCAACTCATTGAGTGTCAAATTTTGATTTTTTTTTTTTAATTAAAGGGATAGTTCAACATTTTGGCAAATACACAATCCAACAACTCCACAACGCTCTGGTGGACAAGTTGTGACCTGCACATTCACCACGCTATGAGATAATAACACAACGTTACCAGACAGAGTTGTTTTAGAGGGAAATACATGCAAAACCGCTGATGCACGTTGCCTTCAGGGCAGTTTTTCATCAAGCAGTCTCTGTATTTCTCTCTAAAACAACTCTGTGTGGTAACGTTGTGTTATTATCTCACAGCGTGGTGAATGTGCAGGTCACAACTTGTCCACCAGAGTGTTGTGGAGTTGTTGGATTGTGTATTTGATGAGTTTGATGAGGGGAACCAAGAAATCCCATAATGAGCCTCCGTAGCGTAGCTCTGAGCAGCTCACGGCTCTGCTCCGCCGTTCTAAAAACAGCTTGCACCGACAAGTAAAGGTAACGAACCTACTGCTAAGACTATAGGGATTATGGCAATGGGCCAATTTGCCAAAATGTTGAACTATAATGTACATAGCGGGGAAAAAAATCTTCATTTGTTTGTGCGTGTGTGTGTGTGTGTGTGTGTGTGTGCTCTCAGGTGCTGCCCCGGTTCGGCGCCGGCGGTCAGGTGGTCCCGGCTCACATCATGAAGGTCAGTTGGTCGGCGGATCACCGCATCATCGACGGCGCCACCATGTGCCGCTTCTCCAACCTGTGGCGGGAATACCTGGAGAACCCGGCCAGCATGGTGCTGGACCTCAAGTGACCGGACCCAACCGGATGGAACCGGATGGAACCGGACCGCCAACACTTAACACACCTTCACCTCTCCCCCTTCGCCGCCACCGCTGCTGCTGCTGCCTTCATCATCATCTTCTTTTCTCTCATTTCCTTGTTGCCTTTGAGCGAGTTGCGGCGGCGGCGCGATGCGGCGGGGGAGGGGCCAGCCTGTCAATCATGTCGTTTCCATGACAACCACTCACTCATCCCCTTACTCTCTCACTCACTCTCTCTCTCTCTCGGTTGGAGGTTTAGAGGTTTTTGTAGTTTTTGGTCCAAGTTGAACCAGGGTTCAGCTCTTCAGGTGCTGGTGGTCTGAGTCTGGGTCTGGATTCTCTTTGCTGGGGGGTCGGGGGTGTGGTGTGTGTGTGTGTGTGTGTGTGTGTGTGTGTGTGTGTCATCAGTTCATTGATCAGTTTGGACTCTGGTACCCCCCCCCCCCCCCCCCCCCCCCCCCCACTCACCCCCCCAACCCCTCTCTGGATCCTGGACCGGACCAGTTTTGTTGTTTTTTTTCTATTTGGAAAATTAATCCTAATAATTTTAATCGGTGAAACTTTTAATTTGAAAATCACAGGACAGGAAGTTGGTTCAAAAGTGAGACTGAACCAGTGTGTGTGTGTGAGTGTGTGTGAGATCCAGGACCAGAGTCTGAGACCTGAGACCCGGGTTCACCAGAGTCCAGTTCCACCAGTTCGATCCAGATCAGATGAACCCGTCTGGGATCTGGTCCAGCTTAAAGTGGTTTTCTGAGTCCTGAACCAGGACCACCGCTCTGTGAAAGGTCCAGAAAGTCTCCGCTGATCATCAGGACCAGAACTTCACATGGTTCTGGTCCTGGTTCTGGTCCTGGTCCCGGTCCGATCTGGTCCCGACTGACTGAACTGTGTGTAAATGAACCGGTGGACCTGGTCCTGGTCCTGGTCCTGGTCCTGGTTCTGGTTCTGGTCCTGGTTCTGGTTCTGGTTCTGGTCCTGGTCCCGGTCCGATCTGGTCCCGACTGACTGAACTGTGTGTAAATGAACCGGTGGACCTGGTCCTGGTCCTGGTCCTGGTCCTGGACCCGTCTGACTGTTACTGCTCCTCCAGCTCCTGAGGGGAGACCTGGTCCTGGTCCTGGTCCTGGTCCCGGTCCCGGTCCTGGTCCTGGTTCTGGTCCTGGTCCTGGTTCTGGTCCTGGTCCTGGTCCCGGTCCCGGTCCTGGTCCTGGTCCTGGTTCTGGTCCTGGTCCTGGTTCTGGTCCCGGTCCCGGTCCCGACGTCTTCCTCTGGGCTGCTGGGTAACGATGGTGTCGTAGTTTTTTTTTTTTTTTTATACTGACCTTTATTTTGTTTTGTTTTGTTTGTTTCATGTGTTGAAATGTTTGTTGTTGTTTGTTGACGCTGTCGTGGTTTTGTGTGGGGATGTGGATCTGGATCAGGACTCTTGGACCTGGTTGTGGTCCTGGTCCTGGTTCTGGTTCTGGTCCGACTCATAAACAGTGAAGTGTCTGAACCCTGGTCAAACAAGAAAAAAGAAAAGAAAAAAAACTCAATAAAGTTGAAGTGAACCAAGTCTGAGTCGTTTGTGGTGAGTTCAGGTTCCTCAGAGAACGTGGGAGAAGTCAGTTTCTGGTCCTGGACCCAGTTGTTCAAAGGGTTAAAAACTGATTGGATTTTGGATCATTGATCAGATCAAATCTTGAAAATGGATCAAACCTTCATCAGTTTGTGTTAGTCGGATCAGGAAAACGTTGATCCAGAACATCAGGATTATTCTGATCCCAGCAGTTTGGTGGATTCAGGACAAAATGGATTTAAATTAAATTTTCTCTGGTCAAATAAACAACATTTATAATGTAGAAATATATACAGTTTTGATTATTTCACAATTAAAGAACTTTTCCCCAACTATTAGCAAATTTAATGAGATTTGAAGTTTAAATTGAAACACATGGGAAAATGTATTTGACTGGTGTACTGTATATTTGCATTTTTTAAAATCTATTAAACATCCAGACCAGATGAGATCATTTCTGGCTGTTTAAAAAAACACTGAAGAAACCAAAAACCAATCCAACAAAGTATGAATGAAACAGTAATCTATTTCAATTTTAAAAAAAATTTTTTAATTGCTTTATTTATATACTTTATATATATATATATTAAATTTTGTTTGAATTATTGTGTTCAAGTCTTAAATCATTTTAGACAGGTCTTAAATGTTCTTATGCCCTCCATGGGCGAGCATTTCACTCGCAATTGCCCCTAAAAAAAAAAATACATGTGTGAAACGGGGAAAATCACAAAAAACAGGAAAGAGCACAACCTGCGATTGGTCAAAAACTACAAATCCCACAATTCTCTGGCCTCAACAATAACAGTAGTTGGTGTAAGTAAGGGAGAGTGGAGCTGTCGGTGAAAAGAGGAAATAACGCCACGTCTTTTTTTTTTTTTTTTTTTAATGAAATCTTTATTTCATATTTGCAAAGTACAGACAATCAGAGAACAATTGGAATGTTCGTGGAAACAGACATTGAAAGACACTTTTCAGTGTTGAGATAAGTAAAATAAATAAATGAAATATAAAAATAAAAAATATGCTGTGTAAAAAAAAAACAGTTAATATAAAGATAAGGCACTCTTACTTCACTATTCTGGGGTAAGTGAAAATGAGTTCAAGTATATCAGTGTGCGTTCACTTTTTTTGTTTAGCGTCAGTGACAAGGTTTTTATATAAACATTAAACTCCTCTATGAAAACATTAAAAGTTAGGAAGAGACTTTGAGAATTTTTTTCTTGTGTATGTGAAACTTTCCCATTAAAATCATGAGATTTATCATGAAATTAATTGATTTTTCTTCATGTTCAAACTTTGAAATAATATCTCTGTTACTAATTGTTATGTGTTGTTTACATTTGTTGTACAAAATTTTTTCCATATCTCTCCAAAAAACAAATGACAATGGGCAAGTACAAAATAAATGTAACATTGTCTCTGGTTCATCTCCACAAAAAGTGCACATTTCATCTACATCAGCAAACTTAGAAATCATTTTGTTGGAAATAACGCCACGTCTGGTCCTGTTCTTGTTCGTTCACACCGTCACCGTTTATTCGTTACGTCCGCGGTGTAAAAGGCCGTGACGCAAAGACGCGATTAGGCGCGAGACGCGGTATACGCGACTTTTTTTTTTTGCGACGCTACACGCGATTCTTTTATGGCGACGGGACCCTCGCGTCTTCGTCTATTTCATCGTGTTTGGTGGGAAGACCCACAGGGGGCTTCCCACACAAACACGAGGAACGCTTTTTTTTCGCGCGAGCTTTTACGCGCAACCAAACGCGAGATACGCGAGTTAACGCTCGTTTTCACGAGCCCGCCCCATTTTCACCACAACAATTTTTTTTTTTTTTTTTTTTTTTTTTTCAAAGGAGGTTAAATCGAAAGCAACTGGTCTGGACTTAGTTATTTGTCTAGGAAGACGTTTCACCTTCATCCAAGAGGCTTCATCAGTTCATGTAGCATCTGACCAGGCTGGGACTGGTCCAACTAACTGGTGTGGAGACTCAGTATAAGTCCAGTTGCTTTCGATTTAACCTCCTTTGAAATACTATGACCTGGACAAATGAGAATATGCACAGGCCTACAACAACATTTCTGCTCTCACCAACCATGGTTGAGGTCACAACGCTGCTGTAGCTGCTCTGGAAGTCCGAGACACTGAGGCCAAAGAGGAGCAGTGCGTTGCTGTGTCGGACTGTTTGGATTTAAGAAGCTGCACAGAGACAGGTGAGCAGAAGCTGCCCCCCCCCCGTGGACAGCGGCACAGACACAGAGACAACATGGAGCTGTGTGACAGGTTGAGTTTTATTTATCATGATAATTACAGTTTTTCTCAATCGCTTTGGTGCTATTCTCAGATCAGAATGAAAAGTTCTCATAACTATTAGTTCAACCTCCACAACATGTAGTCATTTGTCCACATCATAGTAGCAGTTTCTCCTTCCTCTGAACAAATTGCAAATGCTTTTGGGCATGTATCAGTTGCTCTCATACAATTCTCTGCTGTTTTACAACATTATCATTTGTTTATGTCATGTCAGTCAAAATGAACTATACTTTTGAACGCGGAATAGTCTTTCCCTATAAAACTAATAGTCCTCATTTCATTGCTTGAGTCATTACAAAATTGTTGAACTAGTTTTCAAAATCTGTCAAACTAATTTTAAATGTTGGGAGAAGCACTGTGAATTCAATGATTCAAACATTTACAGTAAGGAACAACAGGTATGTATTCAGCACTAAACAATCTGCACTGCTGTCATTGTGTCAGGCATTACTGTAAGATACAGTGGGACAAGAACTTTTTTACATTTAGACTTACACGGTACTGCACTACAGCATTTTATAAGTAGGAAGCACTTTGACAGTATTGTACACTACAGTAATAATGGTTGATGCAGTACATGTACTGTACATTACTGTAATTTTACTCTGCATCACATAGGATTACAAGACAACCTCACAGAGGTGGAAGAGACTGAGCCCATTACAAACAATGGATAAGGTTGAAAGAGATACAATGTAAGGATGACATTACTGTATCTTTGGGAATATTGAATCTGTTTCAATCGCTACAACTGACAGAGTGATGTAGATGAAAATGTGACTGGAACGTCTGGATGTGCAGGAATGATTTACAGTACTCTGTAGGTTCAGTTACTATATGTACTGCAACATTGTTTATGTAAAGTTGTACCCAAGAGTGTTTCTTATGTTTGTTGAGATGACTGTAGTGTATTTTTCCTTTGCACAATGCTGTGAACAAATCAGAATTGCAAAGAGCATATGCAGTAGAAATGTGAAACATACATATTCAGTATCTCCACTAAAACTAAACTACTAAACTAAACTTTGCCGCATTTTGTTATAAGTTGTTACATATTGCATTAGTTACAAAATACAAGTGTTGCACTTTTTTATATAGAAACTTTAATAATAATTTTGTGCAAAATGTAACAACTTATTACAAAATGCAGCAAAGTTTATTACATATTGTGTTTAAGAATTTTATTACAAAATGTGGCAGATTTTACAAAATATTACATCATGAGGTGAAATTAATTACATAATTACAAAATGCGGCCTCAATACAGGCCTCAATTAAATGAATAATTAAAAACGGTTTTCTTTACAATTTATTTAGTAAAATAGAAATGAAATCAAAGAAATGAAATGTTTTGTATTTGTTCCTACAGGATGATCAGGAGGAGAGCGAGGCTGCAGCTCAGAGGTCAGAGGTCATCTCGCCTGTCTCCCCGTGCGGCGCTGTGACGTCGTCGTCGTCGTGGTCACCATGGTGGGGGGGGCGTGGTGGTGTGCGGCTCCATCGGCTCGGTCAGAGCTCTGTGGGAGACCCGGATCAAGAGGAGGAGGGAGGAGCAGGACGAGGAGGAGCAGCAGAGGAGGAGGAGCGGCACCGAGCGGCGCTCCAGACTCAGCCTGGGGGTCTGGGAGGACCGGGCCGTTCTGGCTCCACTCAGACAGAAGCTGCAGACCGAGGACGGACGGCTGGTGCTCCGCATCGAGCAGGAGGAGTGGAAGGTATCTACAGATTATTGTCCTGGTCCAGTCTTCGGTCTGATGCAGGGGCGTAGCTTTGGGTTAAACATTTGGGGGGGGGTTAAGATATCTGTCTGTATAGGATTTTTTAAAGCAAAAAAGTCACCGTATGCGTGGAAAAGTGCTAAATTATTAACTTTGATAAAAGGACAAGGCTTATTTACCTCTTTATTTTGTCATTTTCATATTCGTTACAGTAGTAAAATGAACTTAAAGCAGAAGTAAGCAGAATGTTTGTGTTAAAGCAGAAGTAAGCAATATTTTTGTGTTCATATAAGTCTTAACTCAGTGATATGACTATAACCTCTTTGGGACAGTGTCTTTTCTCCTTTTATATGATGACCAGCCATTTAAGACTGTTTCTTGGCCTTGTGGCTTCTTTTCATTATGTTTCTGTGCAGAATATGGACTTGACCAATTATGACAGGGATTACTACGTCTACGTCATGAAATAACGGCGCTACTTTTTTCAGTAACAGTAATCAAAAAAGTTACTGTTTCCCCGTTACAACGCTGTTACCGTTACTGACAATAAAATGCGCCGTTACTTGACTCAAGAAGTCCCATCAGAAAATAGTAATAGGCTACACCTGTTAAAGTTTACGTTATACATTTTTTTTTCGGTCCATCAACTAGTCTAACATATTTGAGCATTTTATGAAATAAAAGTAACTCAATAGTTACTGTTATTATGTAGTAATTCAGTTACTAACTCAGTTACTTTTTGGTAGGGCTGCAACTAACGATTATTTTCATTATCAATTAATCTGTCGATTATTTAAACGATTAATTGATTTGTTGTTTGTTCAATAAAATGTTGAAAATCATCAACCAGTGTTTCCCAAACCACCAGACGACATCGTCCTCAAATGTCTTGTTTTGTCCACAAACCAAAGAGAGACTCAGTTTATTGTCATAAAGGAACAAAGAAACCAGAAATATTCACATTTAAGAAGCTGAATCAGAGAATTTGGACTTTTGTTCTTAAGAAACGACTCAAACTGATTATTAGATTATCAAAATAGTTGATAATTAATTAATAATCGATTATTGTTTGATTAATCAAGTAATTTTGTTGTTTTTTTAAATATCATAAATGACGCCCTTGGTCTGATGTGAGTGTTTGTCTCCAAATCCCCAAACAGATCGGTCAGTAGTAGCTCCGACAGGTCAAAGAGGGGGTTTAGGCATGGGTGCAGATCCCGGGGGGGATTTCTGAAAAACATGAATTGTCCCCCCCAATAAAAATACCCCAAACTATTCAAAATTTAACAAATGTATTTTCAGACTTCACATTCCTCACATCGAAAAATAAATTATTGAAATGGTGGAACAAATAATGTTTGACAAATATATTTCTAGGGCTGACCCGATTATCTATTTTGATAATCGAAGCTTCGCGTACATAAAATCGATTTTAATCGAAGCTTCGACAGCCAGTGGGGTGTGCGATCGTCACGTCTGACGGGGGGGGGGGGTCGTAGCGGAAATAATGAAAGTAATGGCAAACAAACACTGCATATCTCATAAATCAAGCAGGTTTCCAGGATGCCAAGTCGCCTACTCATTTTAATAATTTAATAATTAACAATTGCCGATGAGAACCAGTGTCAAAAAGGAAAAAAGGAAGAAAAAAAAACAATCGATCACGGACTTAAAGATCGATTACCATGGCAACGAACGAAGCTTCGAAGCTTCGATTTTTTTGGGTCAGCCCTATATATTTCTGACTCCACATTCCACCTCTAGTCTCCTCCACTACAATGCAAATGATGGGTAGTTTCTTACTCAGACGCCGATGATATCAGCAGGCTTTAAAAAAAAACGACCCCCTCAATCTTAGGGCTTCATATTTTTTAATCATGCATAAAGTTCCATACACTGGGAGAAAAGGAAGATGGTGAGAAGAATTGGGGATCTGGGAGGGTCGGTGGGAGGCGAAAGATAAGAACGTGAGTAGATATTATATGTCCGAGACCCTTTAAATTATAATTTACTAATATAACAGCAGTGATACTCTCTGTTGGCTGTTTAGGACAATAAACAAGAAAGGTATAAGCACAATAAATGATTCCCTGTGCAGGACTTTTTGAATGATATGCCGAGACTCTGCGGAGTTGTGATTTATGGCGGCATGGTATGAGTTGCATATGGGCAAAAAAAAAAAAAATCACTTTTGTGTCCCCCCCCAATCCTGGCATCGGATCTGCACCCCTGGGTTTAGAAGACCGACCCTGTAGCCGGTCTCACCATGTGTCCTCCTGGTTCTGGTTCTGGTCTCAGGGATGTTGACGCGGCTCAGAGAGCTGATGCTGAGCTACAACAGAGTGCAGGTGGTTCCCGAGGAGCTGAGCGGCTGTGAGAGTCTGGAGAGACTGGAGCTGGCCATGAACCGGGACCTCGACCACCTCCCTGACCAGGTACGGACCAGATAGGAGTCGACTTATGAGTAAAACAAACTATTGACTGAAAGATGCACTTAAAAGGTAGTTATCAAGCATCTTAGTCACACCTTTAGTGAAGTGTAGGACTGAATCTTAAATCCGGTCTCAGAGCCGAGTTACCACAGTACTATGTGCCGTAAACTGAATTTTAGATGTCACTTCCAATTCTTCCAAGTCTTAGAGGATTTTAGTCTTAAGTGCTGAGAATTTGTGGAATTTAGTCCAACTCTCAAACTTAAGAATAAAAGCTTTTTATCAACTTTCTCAAGTCTAAGAATAACTCATACTCCCCCAGATATTTAAGGGATAGGCATTTTGGCAAATTGGCCCATTGCACATTCACCACGCTATGAGATAATAACACAACGTTACCAGACAGAGTTGTTTTAGAGGAAATGCAGAGACTGCTTGATGAAAAAACTGTCCCTGAAGGGCAACGCACATCAGCGGTTTTGCATGAATTTCCCTCTAAAACAACTCTGTGTGGTAACGTTGTGTTATTATCTCATAGCGTGGTGAATGTGCAGGTCACAACTTGTCCACCAGAGCGTTTTGGAGTTGTTGGATTGTGTATTTGATGAGTTGATGAGGAAAACCAAGAAATCCCATGAGCCTCCGTAGCGTAGCTCTGAGCTACGGAAGCCGAGAACGGCCAGGTCCGTATACATTTTTTTTATTACCGTTTTCTCGTGATAACGACTTATTATTTCGTTATCTCGAGATAACAAAGTCCGTTTTCTCGTGATAACGAATTAATTTATTTCGTTATCTCGAGATAACAAAGACCGTTTTCTCGTGATAACGAAATAATCATAGAATGTGTCGTTGACATGGTTGCCTAGCAACAGGAGGCTACTGTTCAGCTCGGGGCAGTTAACTTCAGTCCAGAGCGATAGATATAACATCTATCTATCGCTCTGCTTCAGTCTACTCTACTCACTGGTGTGATTATTGTCCACACCAGCTGTCAACAATAACTTAACAGTAAGTTACACTTAACGTTAGTTTGAATAACGTCACTGTGCTGGGTTTATTTAAGGGGCTACCGGCCGGTGGTCCCATCTATCCTGTTTCAGCTAAGCTAACGTTAGCTACTGGCTGCTGCTGTCAGAAATCACAACCTTATCTCCAACCATCAGACCCCTGTTGCCTGCGACCACTGACATGTAGGCTAATGTTCATTTGGCAAGACAGCAGTGTTCATATGGTGTTCATGAGCTTTATCTGAGCAGCAACTAGCTAACATTACCTTAGCTGAAGCTGCCATAACGTAGTCAACTCTCATGTGTTTATGCTAACCTGTAGCCCCTTAAATAAACCCAGCTCAGTAAACAAACTAACGTTAAAGTGTAACTTACCGGTACTTCATTGTTGACAGCTCCTCAGAGCAGACTAACGTTAGTGGCAGCTCTTGAAGGCTGAAGTCAGGATGATGTGATCACATTAATCAGCTCACTGATTTGAGTTCTACACATGGTTCTGAGCAATTATCCCACGAAAACATCTCTTCTGTTACGTTAGATCTGTAGATGTGTGTTTCCAACAGACTCGCTTTAGTAGCCTCCTGCTACGAACATACAGCGGCTAACCAGCTGCTACTTCCCCGTAAGCAGAAGCGATTGCACCGGGGAAACATGTTGCTAGGCAACCATGTCAACGACACATTCTATGATTATTTCGTTATCACGAGAAAACGGTCTTTGTTATCTCGAGATAACGAAATAAATTAATTCGTTATCACGAGAAAACGGACTTTGTTATCTCGAGATAACGAAATAATAAGTCGTTATCACGAGAAAACGGACTTTGTTATCTCGAGATAACGAAATAATAAGTCGTTATCACGAGAAAACGATAATAAAAAAAATATTATGGACGTGGCCGTTCTCGGCTTCCGTACTGAGCAGCTCACGGCTCTGCTCCGCCGTTCTAAAAACAGCTTGCACCGACAATTAAAGGTAACGAACCTACTGCTGCTATGACTATAGGGGTTATGGCAATGAGCCAATTTGCCAAAATGTTGAGCTATCCCTTTAAGACTAAAATGGCCTCGAAGATGCTTTGTAAATACGGCCCCAGAACTTGAACCAGGATCTACATGAAGCACGAGCACTAACATGAATAACAAGGTTCATGTGACACCTAACTCGTCTGATCAGTGGGTGTGTGGAGGGGTTCTCCAGAGGTTCTGGTCCAGCTGCTGGTCTCAGGTCTGTTCTGTGTCCCCTCTCTAGTTCAGACACCTGAGGAACCTGCAGCACCTGGATCTGTCCATGAAGGACTTCACCGGCATGCCGGACTGCGTGGTCGCTCTGCCGGCGCTCCAGTGGCTCGACATGGGAGGAAACCGTCTGCAGTGTTTACCTGAGGACATCCACAGGTTCCCAGTTATTTCCTGAGACGATGCGAGGCAGAGAGGAGCGAAGGCACCAACATGTAGTGTGGACTAATTAATAAGCACCGCTAATGATTTAAAAAAAAAAAGAAAAAAGTTTTCTCCTCCGAGGCAGCCGCGGCATAAATGCGCTGCGCTCAGCACTCAGAGCGCAGCGCATTTATTCCCCGGCATAAAGATGCACATCTGCCCCATATGTGCATCTTAAACTACCGTCAGACAGAGCGCATTACTGACACACAGCGTCGTCAGACACAATCAGGTGGATAATAACAGTAGAGACTGTCAGAGCGCATTTATGCACCGGCTGCGCTCTGTCAGTCAGACATGACGTCATTTTATTTTTTATTACAGTAATCGGTTACCCGGGTAACACCAGGTTAGGTTACTCGGTTAGAAAATTATTCGAAATGCCCATCCCTAGTTAGAATTAGATTAGATTAGATTAGAAAACTTTATTGATCCCAAGGGGAAACTGCTTTGCCACCCAATAAAAACACATACATCCACTTAACAAACAATACAAACATTTCCATACCATCGCACAAAACTTATCAACATGATTGGATACTTCATACTGTCAGGATGAAAAAACAGGAAAACTGACATTCGTGTTTGTTTATTCCAAGAGAGGACAAACAACGACGTTCCGGTCAACTATTTATTAAATTGGATCATCAAAGGAATCAGATACAAGAAACTCTCCTGTTCAGGAAATCGCAGTCTGCAAGCAGTTAGCTGCAACCACCATCCCAGAGAGCCAGAATTCTCTGTCTTCTGCAATTTGCATCTGGCCAAGACTAAGGCGTTACATTGGTTTTTAATATTTCGCACTATGTGTGTGTAATTAACTCTTATTGGTCAAAAACAGGTGGGGAATGGCTGTGGCTTAGACTTAGCCCTCCCTTCGTTGGTGCCCTCTGGCTGGCACAGGCTGGTCCCATCTTCGCAGCACACGAACCTCTGGCCTGAAACACAACAAACCCTCCCTACACTGACATAACTTTCCATCCCAGGTGTCTGAGGGGTCAGGGCAGATAACACAGACCATTAAAACTCTTCCTCACAATGCTTCATTCAGCGGGCCACAGGCCTCTCATCCTCTCCTCCCTTCGGCCTTGGAGATGTTTTGCTTTCACTGTGGCTCTGTGTGCTCTCAACTTGCCTCTGAATGATCAAACAGGTTACTGGTACTCATTGCATTATATTATAACTCAATGGGTTAGTCAAAAATATAAGACACAATAGGTTAGTTAAAACATGAGACTAAACTTTACTAACTACTTAAAGTGAATGCATAAACAGGTACATAAAGGCAAATGTTTCACCCACGCAGGATTAACTTGTTTAATTGGGTGCTCAATCTGATAAAACAATCATCAATGAGATATATTCAGTGTTGATCAGTAATGTCAAAGTGGAGAATATGCTCAGTGTTAGTTCTGATGTGTGCAGCTTTGCAGTCTCCAGTGTGGAGACACAGGTTCAGCTTTATCTCATCAGTCAGTAAAACATTGGTGTTCTGTTTTATTTATTAATCAGTAAGGCACAATATCAACTTCAGTTAGTAAAAGGCAAACATTCAGTGTTAAGACAGTTTTCACCCTAACAATACGACAGAGTAGGCTGCTCAAAGCAAGTGATTTAAATTGATATTAAAGGGACAACGAGGAGTTTCTATTTGGTTATAAAAAAGTCTCATATTAATGTGGATGAATCTACGTTACCACTTGTTAATGGGCCCATTTTCGATAAATATATCGTTTTGTCTCTACCGTTATTTTGTTATTATTAGTGGTGGTGGAAATGCAGGTTTCTTTACTTTCGGTTTCGTGGCGAGTCATGAGAATAACGCCACCGAATCTCCGTTTATGGTGGGAACTACGACGTTATGTGATCGTCTTCCAACCTCTGACTTTAATTCTTGATGAATGAAAACATGAGTCTGTCTTGCGCCGGTCAAAGAATTTCACAGTGCGGAGGCTCATAAATGTAGTGTGAAAACACTTCGCTTTTCCAAAACTCCTCGTTGTCCCTTTAACAAACAATACAAACATTTCCATACCAACTCACTGAAGCAGCTTTTAAGATCCTTAAAGCAGAAGTAAGTGGTCCGGTCGTTTTCGCTAATGCTGCGTTCCAGGCAGGCTTTTGAAATCATAAATTACAGCTTCAAGTCACAACTTACGACTTTGTAGCGTTCCAGGCAACCCACTCGTGTTTTTCCGACCTGTTTTACCGGTGAAAGTCACTATAACGGCCACTCGTAACTTCCGACCCGTGAACTCGTACCAGATCAAACTGGTACGACTTCACAGGTCGGAAAAATACGAGTTTCCTTGAACGCACCATAACAGTCCTCGTCCCTACGTCGCCACATTCACGGCGTTCCTTGGCTGCACACACAGCCCTGCATGCCGTTCTCTCTCCTCATTGGATAAAAACTGTAGGATACGATAAATGTTTTCTCTTCGGCTCAGAGCAGAGCAGAGTGACTGACAGACCCGTGTTTCAGTCCAAACACTCTATGTAAGTGATTGCTGTCGGAAGATATAACTATTTAAGACTTATATTAACACAAATATATCACTTACTTCTGCTTTAAATATATTGTGGAGTGGGTGGTTACCATGGAGAGAACATATCATCATGTTCTCTCTCTCTCTCTCCTGTGTGTTGTAGATCGGAGGGACGTACGCCAAACCAGTCATCCTCCCTCCTGAGGTCGCCATCGGAGCGCTGGGGAAAATGCAGGTGAGTTGCAGACTTTCCAACGACCCATGAACACACCACAGACATCAAACATCAAAGTACTTAGATAAGCCTAGAGCACTGGAAAAGAGAGTAGCGACACCACCATAGACTCCCGTGGTCACTTTATTCTCCCCCTAGTGGCAGGATGTGGGTATTGCAAATCCGCCCAAGAAACCCATTCACTCCAATGTATGTGTGTTGCCAACTTGCTTGTAAATTGATGAAAACTGCTGTGTTTTTGCTTTTAGGTGCCTTGGTCATATTAAGTTATGCTTATAATTTATTTATTTCAAAATTTAAATTGTAACATTAATGTGAACAACTGTTTTTTTTTATAAACATAGATATAACACACAAAATAAAAGATGACAACACTTAAAAACCATTACAAAATGTGACAAAATCAAACCCAAAATGTATTATGTTAAGTTTTTCCTCCAATTTTGATTAAAAAAAAGATAATTAATAAAAACACACGGAGCTGTTTACAGTACGTACCGGTCACACAGCAGACAAACACAGAAGGGGACGAGCGAACGCTTTACCGTTGCTAAGCAACCACCAGCTGTCAAAATTAATAACATAAAAAACCTCGCATGGAAATAAAATAAAAGCCAGCAGCACAATAACTTGCTTGACCAAACAAACAAACTAAAGAAAACACAGGCTTAAGTGGCAAACAGTTAGCTAACACAGTTGAATTTAGCGCGCAAACTGGTATGACACTTTAGTGGACTTATCTTTATCATTTAAAACAGCAAGCATTCGTGACACAACAATTAATGGCCACTTTATGTTAATATTTATCTGTAAAAGGGTCCACGATGATGCTATTAACGTGGGTGATCTATAAATGTCCTTAAATTATTGAAAATACCGCACTTACTCATTCACCAACACTTCAGAGATGCCAGCTCTTGGGCGCATTTGCAATACCCATATCCCGCCACCAGGGGGCGTTTCCACTTGACCAATGCGTGTCGCTACTCTCTTTTCCAGTGCTCTAGATAAGCCAAGCCCCGCCCCCTTCCTGTGTGTGTGTGCAGGGTAAGAAATTCAGAAAGTATTTTCAGGGCAATTTTGGCCCCTGTGGTCTAAAAAAATGAGGCCATTTTCAAAATGTGTGGGGGCCATTAAAAAAAAGGTAATTAGAGCTAGTGAATTAACACATAATACTGTTGAAATGAACGAGTTTCGGGGCAGATAATGTTATTTAGAGGCTGCATCTCAGTTCCCCCGATCACTCCCACTATATGGATATATGCGGCTCTGAATGGATCTAAATATCGTTTGAAGGATCCTTATGACACCAAAGTTATATGGATTAGTAAACGACCAGATTTTATTCCAGAAATAAGGTCCAGGTACAAATAATGATAACCGGTAGATTATTACTGTGCGTCACAGTAGCGTCAGACTGCCCCTTAACTCATTGAGTGCCAAATTTTGATTGTTTTTTTTAAATTAAGAAAATAACCACTCTAACACACCTTATGTGTGAATTTGGGAACTCTATGATGAACAGAACTGAAATAGATGAGGATCAAAAACTCATGAAAACTCACAATCTGGACATTTTATCATAATTCGGTTTCTGATGGTTGCTGCATCGGGTCGAATCAGTGGTGCACGCAGCCCTCTAGGCGCCAAACATACTGAATAAAACAGCCCATATCTTTAAATCTACTGTTGCGGCTCGGTGCCACTAGTTAGTGAACACGTTCAGCTCCAATCCTGACGTCGTGTATGTTTGTGTTTTTATGCAAAATATCAGAGAACAAAGAGTTTGACTGGAGCTCAGCCGCTCCGCTTTCACCTGCCAGGCTCCAAACAGGAAGGGATCTCAGTCAGCAGTAGTTGTGTTATTGTTGTTTTGTAGCGCCCCCCCCCCATGGTGGTTTTGCGAATATAACAACAGTATTATTTATCTTCCACGAGCCCTTTCACCCAGAAATGTAAGTATCAGAAGAGCGACAGGCACAAACAGCTCATATTTCATAAAAGACGCTGTATTATATCTCCATTTCTAGAAAACAAGCAGGGTTTTGATGAAAACTGGCCGCTGTTTATCTTGGGATGGCTCAGGAACGGAGGCATGTAGAAATAAACAGTTTGTCCCGATTGGAAGCAGAAAGTTTCACCTTTCAAACGAGCCATAGTGTGTGTCCGTAGCTGTAATATAGAACAGGGGTTCTCAACTTGTCTCACTCTGGGACCCACATTTTCCCGTGGTCATTAAGTCGCGACCCACTTTTATAGAATTCAAACCATGAATGAAACTGAGGAGGAGCATGACAACTGCATGTACGGAAGTGAATAAAAAAAATCAAACTGCACAAAATGGAGACCAACAAAATGATATATTTGACTTCTAATGCATCTCTGCATTCAGAGTATGTTCACAAAAGTGAATAAATATCAAATTGCACAAAAAAAAGACCCACAAAACAAAACAAGATTCACTGCATTCAGGCCACATTATATAGTTATATCTTCCGACAACAATCACTTATATAGAGTGTTTGGTCCGAAACACGGGTCTGTCAGTCACTCTGCTCTGCTGTAAGCTGAGGAGAAAACGTTCCTTGTATCCTACAACCTTTATCCAATGAGAAGAGAGAACGACATAAAGGGGCGGTCCTCTCCGTGTGTGCAGCCAAGGGATACGTGTGAATGTGGTGACATAGGGATGAGGACGGGGGCTGCTAACTCCATCGGCTGACAGGAAGTTAGCCAAAACCACCGGATCGCTTACTTCTGCTTTAATCAGCTGCTTAAGACCAACACATAAAACCACCATTTTGAATTGGGTTCCACTAGCATTCAATCTATGAATGCAGATGAGGCCGGCTCTATGCAGGGGCAACACCAATGTTCTACCCCCTCAAATCAAAATTTCAGAAGTTGAGAAAGTGGTGCAAATCATAGTGAAGAGAATCTGGACAGAACCAGGGGCCAAAGGCAGAGACACCCCCACATTTAAAATCCCTGCTCCACCCGGCTGTCAACAACTAGAACATTCCTGTCTGATGTTTCCACATGTTGAACAATCTTGTTCTGGAGACACAACTGATTTTAAACATTTGTGTTTATTAACATGTTGAACACAAATACATCACATGTTTAAGATGGTTGATTTCATCAGACTGCTGCAGTCAGGATCAGTGCTGATTAATGAAAATGTTCATAATAAATTAAAACCAGAAGCTGAATCTGTTAACATGAAACTCTCCAGTTGTGAACAGAATATAATGGTTATTTAACATGAAATATCACTGAATGGAACAGATACTTGACACAACTCCCACTATAGCTCCCACTGCAACTCCTATTGGACCTGCAACTGCGCCTCCAGCAACAGCTGCTGCCACACCAACAAGAAATGCATTCCTTCCCTCTGCTCTTCTTCTTTACGATCCATAGCTGGATTTCTTCCCAGTAGACGTTACTGTACAGTATTCTATCTTTCTAACAAGTAATTTCTATTCCAATGCAGGATAACTGGTTACTGCTCTCTCTAACTTGCAGCAGGTAGAGAAAAGTAAAAAAAAACAAACAAAAAAACCCCCCAAAAAACACAGCTGCCACCTATTGGCCATTCCGTAAAGTGTCAACCGCTGAAAAGAACAGACAGATAAAACAGGACTCAACCTGGGCTACTTGTGCCTGTTACAGTTTTTCTGAATTGCTAAAGCACTAATTCCTGTTGTGTGAATCAGTTGCTCAGTTGTCTAAACTCATTCCCCGAATCGAACATCCTTTTGACAAAACCGTAACCATAAACCCTTTTGGTCTCCAAAATTAGAGAAAAAAAAAAAGATTTCACAATTCTGTGGATTTAGCATTTACTCTGCATTCATCAAACATGATACTGTGAAAAAAGTAATTTTCATCATCATCCTGAAATTGATCAATGCAGAAGGTCTACAAAATAATGCGATGTAAAGAGTAAGTATGACTACACAACTGACGGAGTCATTGATCTTCACCTGGTCTTTGGGCTGGGTCAGGCCACTTAATCAACATCACATGCTACATTTGTCCCATTTACACTTCATATGAGGTAACGGCATCATTTTGATAGACCATCTCAACTACACTGTTTTCCTGCTGGGGTGTAAAGAGAAGTGTCCTCCCACCCCAGTATGGCAGTCTGGCAATTCTACAAAAAGTGAATGTGCCAAATATTTGTAATAGGGATGCAAATTATCGAGTAATTCATTAATCGATAGTTGATAGACCTTATCGATCGATGATCGATTAATTGATAAGCGGCGATTTTCCTGAGAACCTAAATTTAAGGGGAAAATTTAAGATCAACATTCCTTATGGACTTTACACTAGTAGGCTATTTGTTAATTTATTTTAAGAGCACAGCACAATGAAAATGTTTAAGTAGCACGTTATTTGGGACAGAGAGCTCTGAGGTTGAAGTCCTATCATAATGAGATGAGATGAGAGACACCGCTGCGTTTCCATTACAGATTTTCGCAAAATAAAAGCGATATTTCTGAAACTTCGAAAAAGTGCAATTGCCATTTGCGGGTGTTTCCATTGAGAGGTATTTTGCGAATGAGCCGTAATGCGTCTTGCGTTTCTATGGTGACGGCACAGCGATCTCAGCGATCTCAGCTGCCCCCCTCCCCTGTCCCCCGCTGGCCCGCACTCACACCACCTCCAACCCAAGCTGATCAAGCACGGTTTCCTCCATTGATACAGAGGGATTATTTGTTTACCAACACGGCGGATGTGCGCTTTAACCTGACTGCAGAAAGAACAGAGCCTTTTAACACCAGAGGTGATGAGGCGCTGTCGCGCTGACAATAATATAGCCTAGGTGATTGTGTCCAGACACCCGTACTGGTTTATGTGACTTTAAGGTGACATTTCAGCGCAGGAGGGAGTGGGAGTGTGGATGCGAGCCAAATTTCCTTCAACCATGCACGGAAAAGGGGAATGATAGGAAAGGGTTTTCTAATTTATTGAGAAACAATGCCCAGGTCAGCAATGCATGACAATAAACATGTGGTTCATTTGTCCCCTCAAGTTACATAAACCAACACAGCTTGGACACACGCGCTGTTCTCCGCGGCACCGCAACGAGCGCTTTTTTTTTCTTTTCTTTTTTTTTTTTTAAATTAAGCTCCGGTAGCGACCGGCTAAACTACGGAAGGATAGGCTACTGTAAACCATGCGGATCCGGTGTGTTTATCAAAGCTCGGTTGCCGTGCTGAGGCACCGGGTCGGTTTGAGCTGCGTTCAGGCTGCATTACAACTCCTCAGGCAGCTCCGTGTCGGCGGCTTTTTGACTCGTTACTCACTGGTCATCTGTGTGTTAGCGATGGTACAGCCTGAGTCCCGTAAAGCTACAACAGGTGTTGTCTCTTTTCACCTCCTCTCCCTCTCTCCCTTGTGTGCTGCAGTGCGCTGCACACGTTTACACAGAGATCCGCTACATTATGTCGGCTTTGCTTGTTTACATTTCACAGTAAAACTCCCATTGAAAAGGAACGATTAATTGCAAGTAATTTAATTTAATCGATTAAATTCTTATCGACAATTAATCGATAGTCGATTAATTGTTTGCATCCCTAATTTGTAATGTAGACCTAATTTCTGGAAGCATGTCTTAAAGAAGGGAGTCACCTGTTGAGTAACGCACGTTTCCTTATATTGAAAGCCTTGTCGGAATAGTGGTATGTCGGAATGGTGGTACGTCTAAATGGTGGGATGTCAGAATGACAGCATGTAACCCTTTTTGCATTCTACAGTGGTTTATATTGGATTTCACATCATGAGAAACAAGTGTGATCAATTTTGAGTCATTGTGTTTGACGGATGACATATGTGTTTTATTTGTTTTTAAGTTTTGCCACTTGTATTTACCATTATGCATCACAAGTGCATCACAGTGACTGTTTTATTGCATGAGAATTGTGTTTAGAGTTTTACAAAAGCAATGACTGAGATCTGCAAATAATGTTTTAAGATAGTTTCTGGTTTTGTCAAAAGGATGTTCGATTTGGGGAATGAGTTTAGACAACTAACCCACTAAACTCGCTTCGCAGTACAGCCCTCTGCTTCCCTCATTGTCGTCCCATGATCAAGGACATGGTGATGATCTTCCTCGACACCTTCCTCCTGAGTCTGATGTGTTTGAGGACACAGCCAATAGTGGACAGAGACATTGTTGATTCCATCAAAGCTGACGTGTCTTCAATCACAGGGCAGCGTCTCCGCCCTCTGACTATATTCTTTATCAATGGAAACTTGACATGTTTCTGAGAGTGGTGGGGTGCGTGTGTTGGGGGGCGGGGGCAGCATTATAAAACAGAGAGGAAAGTGAACTGAATGTATTCACTGCTCTTCAACAGCAGAGACTCAACACATCCTCCACCTGGAAAAGACAAACATGGCTGGTAAGGTTTTTTACTATTCAAAGTTATTTGTAGGATTATGATTTGTTTAATTTACAGTGACTTCATTTAGAAAAATATAATTTTCTATTCTAAAGTTGAGCCACTCATTAAGCAGAAGATTAGCACATGAGAGTTGGTACTATGTTAGATGTGATGTTAGAATGAGCAGCACATGGGCTCCTCTATGGAGCTATTGTTGTTACTTTATTAGCTCAGGGCAAAAGAGAGGTTACACACAAATCTTTTTTACAGATCGCCGCGAGCGTTTGCGGATCTGCCTCAGCAGATGTTGCAGAAATGACGTGTAAAAACACAACCAATCAGAGCTCCTGCCTGACTTGGAACTGATGACAGACATTTACAGATCTATTATAGATCTGTTTACACCTTCACAGATTTCACTGTCTGTTAACAACAATGGTCAGTAATGAGTTTTAATATTCTCCCACAGATCTCAGGATTGTACTCGTTGGGAAAACTGGCGTTGGAAAGAGCGCAGCAGGAAACACCATCTTAGGAAGACGAGTCTTTGAATCAACGTTGTTGTGTCAGAAGGAAACAGGAGCTGTTGATGGTCAAACAGTGACTGTTGTTGATACTCCAGGTCTGTTTGACACCAGTAAAGAAATGAACCAGGTCAAGAGAGAGATCGCTAGATCCGTCTCATTTGCTGCTCCTGGTCCTCATGTGTTCCTCATCGTGATGCAACCAGGCAGATTCACTGAAGAAGAAAAAGAAACAGTGAAGATCCTTCAGGAGATGTTTGGAGAAGAAGCAAGAAAGTACAGCATGGTCCTGTTCACCCATGGAGACGATCTAGAAGCAGAAGATGTTACCATAGAGACACTGATTTATGGGATTCAACCTCTCAGTGACCTCATCACTCAGTATGATGGAGGATACCACGTGTTCAACAACAGAGACACGAAGAATCATGACCAAGTCACTGAGTTGCTGAAGAAGATCAACATGCTGGTTCAGAGAAATGGAGGAAGCTGCTACACCAATGAGATGTTCCAAGAAGCTGAGAGAGCCATCAGAGAAGAGCAGGAACGTCTACTGAGAGAAAATCCAGCTATGGATCCTGAAGAATCAAAAGGAGCAGCTCTCAGAAGTGTGGGAGGTCCAGGAGGAGCTGTATCTGAGTCGGGTAGGCAAGCCTGTGTCATTCTGTGATGTTTAATATTGATGATTGATTAGCTGCAGCTCATAAAGAGGGAATCATTATTTCCATCTCTGTGTGATCTTAATGTGCAGTTCATCACTGTAGTTTCCTTTTAACTTTGACTTCTAACAATTACAAAATAAAATCATTAAGATCAGACCATTGTTTATCCACATTCTGGTTCAAACATTTCAGATTAAAACTGACACAAATATTTGTGATGATGATTTTTGTGTCACTCTGATGTGTTGACAGCACTGAGACCTGGAGCTCAGGTGTTTCCTCACTGTCTCAAGCCTAATGACCTGTGTTGTTTCCAGGGTGTAGCTCTGACCTGAGGGTGGTGCTGGTGGGTCAGGAGAGAGTGGGGAAGAGCTCAGCAGGAAACACCATCCTGGGGAGGAAGGAGTTCGACAGTGGCTTCAGTTCCTTCCCTGTGACACTGAGCTGTGTGGAGAGAGGTGGTGAGGTCGGTGGTCGTAGAGTCTCTGTGGTGGACACCCCCGGTCTCTTCAGCTCTGTGCTGCCTAAGAACCAGGTGAAGGCTCAGCTGGAGGAAGCTCTGAAGCTGAGCTCCAGGTCCTCACGTCTTCCTCCTCACCATCCAGCTGGGAAGATTCACTGAAGTGGAGCAGGAAAGTCTGAAGGCTCTGAAGAACATGCTGAGTCCTGATGCCCCTAAACACACCATGGTGCTGTTCACCTACGGAGACGGACTGGAAGAGGACGGCATCGACCTGGACCAGTTCATCAGAGAAGACGAGAACCTGCAAAAGCTTCTGAAGAAGTGTAGTGGTCAGTACCAGGTGTTCAACAACAGAAGGATGGAGGACAGAGATCAGGTCCAACAGCTGCTGCACAAGATAGATTCAGTCTCTGAGGGAGGACGTCGGGTTTATGAGGAAAGACGTCCGTCCACACAGGGAGTCTGGAGATGGTAGAAGTTAGTGAACTGGCTCCACTAAGGTTGACTACCCCAACACTGACAGATTAACACAGAGGGAAGTATCAGATTCATCTCCTACAAATGTGATCAATCACTAATCCTACAATAATATTCATGAGGTCATAGACCTGCACAGACATGTTGAAGGTCTCTGTCTATAACCTGAAAACCAGAAGACCTTCATCCAATCAGCATCAACCTGATGTATAATGTGGTCGTTTAAATGTTTCAGTTGTTTCAGCGTCTGAAGATGAATAAAAGTTTGAAAATGACTGGGTCTAAGTTCTTCTAGAGATCACATGATGAAGTCCTAGTTGACTAGGAGTATAACTATGGAAACAAGGGGCGTGGTCGGGGTTGGGAGGGCTCCTTTAAAAGTCTAATCCAGTACAATTACAAGTTACCTGCTAAAAATGTAATCGGTAATTTACACAAAGCGTCACAAAATTAAAGTAATGTACCGGATTGCTTTTGGTTACTTTGGATTACGTCAATACAAAACATGCAAATCAAGAAGGTCACGCAGCCAGCATGCATCAGTCTATGTAGACTAGATCACTCCAAACAGGAAGTCAAACGCACTGAGCATCCAGTAAATTTCACAACAAAACACAATGGATAAACTCTCAATTTTAGACAGGAAAGGCAAGAAAAGGAGACCGCACACATCAGCTCCCTTATGTGCAGATTTATTAGCACATCAATAGTAACGTTTCGAGCTCATTGCTCTTCATCAGACTAACTCATACACATTAGGCGCCCCGTTTTTAAACCTGCCCCTGAGGGTCACATGATGAGTCACATGGTAAAGGGAATGTATAGATCAGAACACATCTTGTGCAAAACATAAACATACAAAAATCAGTCAAAAACTCCATCATAA
>NW_028155226.1:27500-110550 GCF_905171665.1 Trachurus trachurus | reverse complement strand
TTATTATATTTTGTTTTATTTATTATATTTTGTAGCTAAGATTACCACTACAGTTTTATTTATTATATTTTGTAGTTAGATACAGTTTTATTTATTATATTTTGTAGTTAGATACAGTTTTATTTATTATATTTTGTTTTATTTATTATATTTTGTAGTTAAGATTACCACTACAGTTTTATTTATTATATTTTTTAGTTAGATTACCACTACAGTTTTATTTATTATATTTTTTAGTTAGATTACCACTACAGTTTTATTTATTATATTTTGTAGTTAGATTACCACTACAGTTTTATTTATTATATTTTGTTTTATTTATTATATTTTGTTGTTAGATTACCACTACAGTTTTATTTATTATATTTTGTAGTTAGATCCAGTTTTATTTATTATATTTTGTAGTTAGATTACCACTACAGTTTTATTTATTATATTTTGTAGTTAGATACAGTTTTATTTGTTATATTGTGTAGTTAGATTACCACTACAGTTTTATTTATTATATTTTGTAGTTAGATTACCACTACAGTTTTATTTATTATATTTTGTAGTTAGATACAGTTTTATTTATTATATTTTGTAGTTAGATACAGTTTTATTTATTATATTTTGTAGTTACCGTAAAACACCAAATAAGGGCCCGGGCGTTTATTTGCTTAAATCGCTCAAATCAACCGGCGTTTATTTGGGACCTGCGTTTATTAATAGTGTTCAACCTGGACCTCCTTCTGGGGAAAGAGGCTTCACTCTGTGGCGGCAGGCGGCGGCGGAATGATACGTGCGTTTCTCAAGGCATTACTGTAAATACGGCCGGGGCGGACTCGTTCTCTCTCTCGCTGACCTCCGCGGTCCTGGCCCGCACAGGTACCAGGAGACTGAGACCCCCGTCATGTCGGTCCTCCGCCCTTCTTGATCCGCCGCAAGTTGCAAAAACCCTGCGGACGCCCAGTCTCTCCACTCCTCTCCCTCACTTCAGCACCTGTGTTGGCACCACCGTCCTTTTTTTTATTATTATTATTTAAAACGAGGAGCGAGCCGAGCCGAGCCGACACTGTGCAGCCCAGGACAGGTGCTGAAGTGATGAGAGGAGTGGACAGACCGGGAGGAGCAACCAGCTGACGTCTCGTCGGTCCTCGGCCGACTTTAACGTCATGAGACACCCGCTATATTTGCATAGAATATTTTTTGACAACCAGAAAAACAATGTTTGACCCGGCGTTTATTTGGGATGGGCGTTTAATATAAAACATATTTTGCTACACCCGGCGGTTAATTGGGACCGGCGGCAATTTGGGACTCGGCCCTTATTTGAAGTTTTACGGTAGATTACCACTACAGTTTTATTTATTATATTTTGTAGTTAGATACAGTTTTATTTGTTATATTGTGTAGTTAGATTACCACTACAGTTTTATTTATTAGATTTTGTTTTATTTGTTATATTTTGTAGTTAGATACAGTTTTATTTATTATATTTTGTAGTTAGATACAGTTTTATTTATTATATTTTGTAGTTTGATTACCACTACAGTTTTATTTGTTATATTGTGTAGTTAGATTACCACTACAGTTTTATTTATTAGATTTTGTTTTATTTGTTATATTTTGTAGTTAGATTACCACTACAGTTTTATTCATTATATTTTGTTTTATTTGTTATATTTTGTAGTTAGATTACCACTACAGTTTTATTCATTATATTTTGTTTTATTTGTTATATTTTGTAGTTAGATACAGTTTTATTTATTATATTTTGTAGTTAGATACAGTTTTATTTATTATATTTTGTAGTTAGATTACCACTACAGTTTTATTTATTATATTTTCTTTGGATGTCTGAATGTTTAATTGCCATGAGAAGTTGCTAAACTGCCTTTCATTGTTGTTGTTTTTATAACAATGACAATGAGAAGAGGTGAGGAAGGAAGGAAGGAAGGAAGAAGAGGAGGAAATAAACATAAAGCTGAAGATGAAGAAGGAACCGAGTGACTGAATGACCAAACTTTATTTCACACGTTGACAACAACAACATCACCATGACATCAGTTTGGACTGAGGCTAACGCTAATGCTAACATGGGGGGCGGAGCTTAACAACAGCCAGGATGAGGTCACCAGCGCCGGGCTGTGATTGGGCGGCGCTACAGCCGGGCTGTGATTGGACGGCGCTACAGCCGGGCTGTGATTGGACGGTGCTACAGCCGGGCTGTGATTGGACGGCGCTACAGCGTGCAGTTGGCTTCTGTAGAGAGACGACACTTCGCCACCGTCAGGTACGTCTCCACCTGCAGAGACACACATCATCGTTACATCATCACCCTACCCTACACACACACACACACGCCTCGACATAATGTCTGGTTGTAACCGGTTTAAGTCTGTACTGGCACCGTACTGTCTCTCCTCTGTGTGAGACTTTGCACTTTATCTGATGATCTTTACTTCACCACTTTGTTCTTAACAGTGTTATCTTGGATTTTGTATTCAGTGTTTTAACGGTATTTCCTATATTTTATCTCTTATATGACCACAATTAGTGCATATTCTATTTACAATCCGGCTTGTTTACGATTTTTTTTCGTTCATGAACTTGCACTGTCCCACTTTAAATAAATTGAATTGAATTGAATTGAATATTGTTATTTATAATGATGCGTCTATGTCACTATGTGTCTCTGTGTTGTAATGTTTTTATGTGATTCTGTGAGCTGCAACACAAACTGCCCATTGGGGTTCATTCATGAAATAAAGACGAAGTGAAGTGAACCTTGTGCATGTCCTTCTTGAAGCAGACCAAGTTCCCGTAGGGCGGATCCAATGGGAGCACGGCGCCGTCGGAGAACAGCTCCGCTCCGTCCTGATTGGTCTGCAGGAGCGGGGGGGGGGGGGGGGGGGGGGTCAGACAGCTGCTTGTTTAATATACAGTTGAAAACACAAAACATAATAAAAATTATAAAAATTAAAAACAAAAAACAAGTGAGCGATATGCTTAACCTAACAAAACAAAAACAGAGTGAGCGTTTACATGTGCTTCATTCATTCTTCGTTATATTAATTGTTCACATACTAATCCTATTACCCACATTTCTACATATCATATATGTATACTGTACATCCTAACACATCTACTAACACATCATACGGGTGTGTGTGTGTGTGTGTGTGTGTGTGTGTGTGTGTGTGTGTGTGTGTGTGTGTGTGTGTGTGTGTGTGTTGTCACCGTGATCAGCATCTGGATTCCCTCCCTCAGCTCGGCCAGTCTGGAGGAGATCTGGCTGCGCTCGGCCGGACCGCCGGGCAGGAAGTGGCTGGAGATCTCCCAGTATTCCACCAGTTGTTTGGAAATCAGCAGCAGCTTCAGGACCTGGAATCAGCCAATCATACGCCACCGATAATAAATCAATCAATCAATAAGCCACCGATAATAAATCAATCATACGCCACCGATAATAAATCAATCAATCAATAAGCCACCGATAATAAATCAATCATACGCCCATACGAAACAGAAGACCAGACAGCTGGAAAGGAAAACACATTCCAGCCAACATGAGGAAGACCGTCAAGCCTGGAAGGATAGTTTATTAATATATAAAAAAGAACTCCGTAATACTAGAAGCAATTACTATTCATCTTTAATAGAAAAGAATAAGAACAACCCCAGGTTCCTTTTCAACACTGTGGCCAGGCTGACCAAGAACCATAGTGTCGTTGAGCCATCCATCCCTCCAACTCTCAGCAGTAACGACTTCCTAACTTTCTTTACCGAAAAGATAGTTAATATTAGAACGAAAATTGCTAGTAATGGACCACAGATTACAGTACCCATGGAAGCACCTCCCAGACTTGGTACACACTTGGACAGCTTCTCTCCCATCGACCTGTCAGACTTAACTTCTGCAATTACTTCTTCCAAGTCAGCCACATGTCTGCTGGATCCAGTCCGACAAGACTACTTAAGGATGTCTTCCCTTAATTAACATTTCTTTTCTGAACCAAATCAATCTTTCCTTAGCCACAGGCTACGTGCCACAGGCCTTCAAGGTGGCAGTCATTAACCCTTTACTTAAAAAACCTTCTCTTGACCCAGATGTCCTCGCCAACTATCGGCCTATATCCAACCTTCCTTACATCTCTAAGATCCTTGAGAAGATCGTCCTGGAGCAGCTACATGAACATCTGCACAGCAACGAGCTCTTTGAAGCTTTCCAATCTGGATTCAGAGAACACCATAGCACTGAAACAGCACTTGTCAAAGTCTCTAATGATCTTCTTATAGCTTCAGACAGAGGTCTCGTCTCTGTTCTTGTACTTTTGGACCTCAGTGCTGCATTCGACACCATCGACCACAGCATCCTGCTGCAGAGACTAGATCATGAAATAGGGATTAAAGGACTGCCCTAAATGGTTTAAGTCATACTTATCTGACAGGTTTCAATTTGTTAATGTTAATAACGACCACTCAGAGTATAGCAGAGTTACGCATGGTGTACCGCAGGGTTCAGTCTTAGGGCCAATCCTCTTCATTCTTTACATGCTCCCATTAGGTGGCATCATCCGGAAGCACTCAATCAATTTTCACTGTTATGCGGATGATACGCAACTCTACTTGTCCATGGAGCCAGATGACAGAAGCCGCCTCATCAATCTGCAAGACTGTTTGAAAGACATTAGATCCTGGATGTCCTCTAACTTCTTGCTACTGAATTCAGTTAAAACTGAGGTCATTGTGTTTGGACCTAAACATCTCAGGGACTCGTTCTCTAATCAGATCGCTACTCTAGATGGCATCACCCTGACCCCGAGTACAACTGCGAGGAACCTTGGAGTCATTTTTGACCAGGACCTTTCCTTTAGCTCCCACATAAAACATGTGACTAGGACCGCCTTCTTCCATCTGCGCAGTATCACTAAGATTAGGAATATTCTCTCCCAGAGTGATGCTGAGAAACTAGTGCATGCATTTATCACTTCTAGGCTAGACTACTGCAACTCTCTCCTGTCAGGTTGTCCGAAAAACTCTCTAAAGAGTCTCCAGCTAGTCCAGAATGCCGCAGTGAGGGTTTTGACAGGAGTTAGGAAGAGAGAGCACATCTCTCCCACCTTAGCTTCTCTCCACTGGCTTCCTGTAGGATTTAGAATAGACTTCAAAATCCTTCTGCTGACTTATAAGGCTCTTAATGATAAAGCTCCAACCTATCTGAAAGAACTAATCATTCCTTACTGTCCTACCAGAGCACTCCGCTCCCAGAACGCAGGTCTGTTAGTGACTCCCAGTATCTCTAGAAACAGACTGGGAGGTAGAGCCTTCAGTTACCGGGCTCCTTTACTGTGGAACCAGCTCTCTCCATGGGTCAAAGAGGCAGACACTCTAACTACATTTAAGTCTAGACTTAAGACCTTCCTTTATGACAGGGCTTTTAGTTAGGGCTGGTTCAGGTAGCTCTGAACCATTTTATAGCTACGCTGCTATAGGCCTAGACTGCTGGGGACACATCTGGTTACACAGAGCCCTCTCCTTTCCTCTCCTCTCCTCTCCTCTCCTCTCCTCTCCTCTCCTCTCCTCTCCTCTCCTCTCCCCTCCTCTCCTCTCCTCTCCTCCTCTCTCCTTTCCTCTCCTCTCCCCTCCTCTCCTCTCCTCTCCTCTCCTCTCCTCTCCTCTCCTCTCCTCTCCTCTCCTCTCCTCTCCTCTCCTCCTATCTCCTCTCCTCTCCTCCTATCTCCTCTCCTCCTCTCCTCTCCTCTCCTCTCCTCAGTATATTTTTGAACTGTCATTTTCTGTTGTACTTTGTAGTTTGGCCTTGGTGTCTCGCACTCTCTCTGTGTTTCTACAGATCCACCGGAGCTCCATCTCTCTGCACCAGCCGCCGCCTGCATCGCCCCCCTCCCACCCCTTCCCCTGCTGTTAGACCGGCCTCCCCTCCCTTCCCATGGACCAGTCTGCCACCCAGTCCTCCCATCGAGCTGACCGGCTCTCCCTGCCCCCCCCCCTCACCAGAGACTGCCTTCATCAACTCCTGCTAACATTTCCATATTCCGCACATTCTGTGACAAACTGTAAACTGTTTTCTTGTCTGTAACAACATCTATTGCACGTCTGTCCGTCCTGGGTGAGGGATCCCTCCTCTGTTGCTCACCCTGAGGTTTCTCCTGGTTTTCCCTGTTAAAAGGGTTTTCCATGGAGTTTTTCCTCAGTGGATGTGAGGGTCTAAGGACAGAGGATGTTGTTATGATGCCATGTGAAGCCCTTTGAGACAAACTGGTGGTAAAAACGGGCTATACAAATAAAATTGCCTTGCCTTGCCTTGCCACTGATAATAAATCAATCAATACGCCACCGATAATAAATCAATCAATACGCCACCGATAATAAATCAATCAATCAGACACCGATAATAAGTCAATCAATGGTTCCCATAGCGATGGGTCGGTCCGGGCTGTAGTATTTAGGTGAATTCTGAGCAACAACCAGGAGAACAGGAGACAGGACAGTTGAACCTTATAATGTTCATGTTGGACCCACAACCTCTAGAACCAAAGTTCATTGTCTATCGCACTGAGCTAATTAACGAGTGGCAGTTCAACAGTGGCTTCACTAACTGACTGAGACATTCACTGTCGTGCAGACAGATTGACACCACAGTAAAAAGAAAAGTCAGTTTTTGAGCTAAAGTTATACTATATTTGTCAAACATCTACTACTATATAACTCTAAGACTTTGTACATTTGTTTCACAAAGATCATGTGGTATTTTGATGTGTTATCATCAACTCCCTTGTTGGGTCTTGAACCCACATCATCCAACACCAAGAACCAGCAGCTAACTCACTGAGCTGATTATCTGGTAGTGAGACCTGCTGTGTGTCTTCTCTAATAGACTCAGGGAGTCAAAGCCAGGCAGCAGCTGATGTAAAGGCAGATTTCAAAAATGGTCAAAATGTCACAAATTGAGTTTCTAAACAAAAATCTGTTAATACATATCTAGACAGCATGGAAATGTTGGTGATTTGTTTTTAACAAAATGTTCTAGAAAATTCAGTTTTTGAGAGGCTCAATTTTGGATAAATCAAAACTCAGAGAAACCAGTTTTGTGGAGGACGGTCTGGAGAAGCTCTGTAGCAAGTTTGGTGACAATTGAGCAAAAATTGTGGAGGAGATTTCGCCCTTGGGAAGTAGGATTTCCTCGGAAGAAGAGGAAAGAAGGAGAATTCCTTGGAATACCATAGTGTCCTGGCAGCAGCAGCCAACCCATAATCAGCCACCTAGAACCAGTCGATCAATCAGCCACCGATAACAGATCAATACTCACGGAGCTGCGTTGCGTCTCGTGTTTCGTGTCGATGGAACTGATGATGTAATCAGAGTTACAGATCTTGTTGAGCTGCCACTGGTCGTCGCTCTGCAGGGAACTCTCCTGAGGACATGAGGACACCAGGACATTAGGATGTTAGGACATTTGGACATAGGAAGTTGGAGAAGAGCCTCTGTGACATTAAGACATTAAGACATTAGGACATTAAGACATTAAGACATTAACTCATTGAGTGCCAACCACGTAATTTCTCGTTTTTCGTTCCCATGCGTTGAGTGCCAAAAACGAGATTTTTCGTTTTTTGCTTTTTTTTTTAATTATGAAAATAGACACTTTAATACACATTATATGTAAATGTGGGGACTCTACGACGAGGAGAACTGAAATAGATGACGATCGAAGTCACATGACAGCTCATGATCTGGAAGTTTTTATCATAACTCGGCTTTTGCAAACGGAGGTCTGCATGCAGATGCAGCGCAGCTGCTCCGCTGCTGCTCTGCTCTCACCCGCGCTGCTGCTCCAGCTGCTGCAGCTGCTCGGAGCTGAACCAGGAAGCTCTCAGCCGACAGTCCGCCCGGTCTTCAGCTGGAGCAACACCGTGTCCTCCCCAAAGTCCTCCCGCGGTAAAATCCGATGGTCTCTGGGCCAAAGCAGACCGGCATCACCGACCCGTACCACAGAAGGACCGCGACCACCGGTGGGACCGGTCTTCCCGAGCCGCGGTGGCCGACAGACCATCACGCTCCGCGGGGAGAAGCTGTGACACGGCACGGTGCGTCTGTGTTATTGTTGTTTAGTGGCGCCCCCCCCCCCCCCCGATGGTGGTTTTGTGAATAGAACAACAACTGTTGTATATATTTATCTTATACGAGCCCTTTGATCCAGAAATGCGAGTGTCAGAAGAGCGACAGACACAAAAAGAGCACCTTTCATAAAAGACGCTCTATCTCCTTTTCTAGAAAAAAAGGAGGGATTTTGGTGAAACCCAGCCATGTTTAGCTTGAGTTTTCTCAGGAACGGAGGCACGTAGAAACAAACGGTTTGTGGTCATTTGAAGCATAAAGTTAAACCTTTCAATTGAGCTACAGTATGTGTTGGTGGAAATAATATAGAATACACTATAGCTCTACATAAAAAGTCAAAAATGGTCTAAATTGCCGGTACACTTGACTAAAACTTTGGAAAGGAGCGCGGCACTCAATGAGTTAAGACATTAAGACATTAAGACATTAAGACATTAGGACATTAAGACATTAAGACATTAGGACATTAAGACATTAGGACATTAAGACATTAGGACATTAAGACATTAAGACATTAAGACATTAAGACATTAAGACATTAAGACATTAGGACATTAAGACATTAAGACATTAAGACATTAAGACATTAAGACATTAGGACATTAAGACATTAAGACATTAAGACATTAGGACATTAAGACATTAAGACATTAGGACATTAAGACATTAGGACATTAAGACATACGAAGTTGGAGAAGAGTCTCTGTGCTCTCAGGTGCAGGTGGTGGATGCGGCCGACGGCCATGGAGAACAGGTGCTGGTTGTTGGGGATCGGCTGAGAGAAGACACCCAGAGACGGGGCGGACAGGACGGACAGCAGGACAACGACTGAGAGAGACAGACAGGTGGTCAGAGAGACAGACAGGTGGTCAGAGAGACAGACAGGTGGAGGTGAGAGAGACAGACAGGTGGAGGACAGACAGGTGGAGGTTGATCAGTAAATCAAAGTGTCTTCTTGTCTCACCTCGGTCCAACATGGCTGCTTGACTCGTTTGACTCGTTCAGCTTCAACTGAGCTCCGGTCAGAGTTTGGAGGTTTTATAGCAGAGAAGCTCTTGGTTAAATTCATCCACAGAAACATGAACCAAACAAACAACCGCCCTGTGTGTGTGTGTGTGTGTGTGTGTGTGTGTGTGTGTGTGTGTGTGTGTGTGTGTGTGTGTGTGTGTGTGTGTGTGTGTGTGTGTGTGTGTGTTAATAATATTCACAGAACATAAAAGAAGTGAAAACATGTGACGACAAAGTGGTGGAAACAGAAAACACACAAACACGCCTGAACGTACATATTGATAACACGCTGCTCAACACCTCAATCTCTGAAGAGACACAACAACAACTAGGAGGGTTAGAGGGTTAGAGTTAGAGTTAGATTTAGAGTTAGAGAGTTAGGCTGGATTGCACCAACAAGGTTTAATTTAATCTAAGATTAGCTCTAATCAGAGATTAGTAAAACTCAATTTTAAATGAGTTAATCCATGTTTAAAATGAAGCAGAGCTCTGTTGCACCATTTAAATTAATCTCAGTTTAGTAAAAGTCAGTTTAAATATTTAAACTGAATTTAAACTGATTTAAATCAGTAGGGACAAGTGTGTATAAAGGAAACTAATAAAATATGCAAAATGGAGTTTTGTTCGTTGCAGTTTGTAAACAAAACATTCAAGCTGGGCGGCTCAACTGTGTAGACTAGCCTCCTGCCCCTGACAGCAGCAGTCAAGACCGCAGAGGAAACTAAACAGTCTGGGCTGATACCCGCTGTCACCAACACCAGTCCTCTGGTGTCACATGTTTTGTTTTGTTTTTTAAACAGGAGAGCCGAGCTGGGAAGACGGTGTTAGCGGTGGATGCTAACCACTACCACTAGCCGGATTTAGCATCGAGCTAGCTCCCCACAACGGTCCTCATACTTGTTACCAGTCGAGTAACCAGTTAGTTGTCAGTGACGGTGGGGAATCGGTCCGCGGCTCCAGCGCTTCACTGACTGCTGCTGCTAAGAGAGACAGAGAGACGTGCTAGCACTCGTTAGCATCAGAGACAGCTAGTGCAGCTAGCAGCCCTGAGCTTCTACTCTGCTGCAGTAGCTTCACCTGAGCTCTGTCATAGAAAACACTGTCTCTCTCCACCCAGAAACATCTCCGTGTGTAACAAAACAAAGCAAAAGAGAGACAATTGTGAGACAGAGCCTGTCTCTCAATTTTCCTCAAGGAACTTCATAATTTTGCTCACTCCACCTAAAAAATGCAGCCATTGAAAATAATTAAACCTCCTCCACTGTCAGTTTAAAATTAACCCTAGATCACAGTTTAAACTGGATTTTAAAGTTCTGGTGCAACAGGATTAAAATTAAACCTAATTTAGAGTAAAAATTAAACAGCCCAGCAAGCCAAATGACGTCCAGTTAAAGGATCATAGGGCAGGATTTGTGAGAAAATACCGGAAAATACCCATGCGTTTTATGTTTTTTAAATAATAATGGGTGAGGAAGCGTTCAAAACCAAAAAGAACGAGCCCATCCGCGTATCTCTCGATTGCCCTGAACGGGGTCTGTGCTGCAAAATGCGCTGCAATTCAGGGGGTGAATTTCGCGCTCTGGCCGGCGGACCTGACGTCAGCGCGTCCACGACTGCCTTCGAATGGATCAATGGAATGGATACATGAAGAGGGCAACCGCGGCAGAGCAAGTAACAGAGTGGCGACACTCCCTGTTATATCAATCGCTCTGAACCACGGTGGATCCAAATTACTGTTACTGCCAGCAAACGACCCAGCACAACTGAAAGCCCTGTTAACCCCCCCCCCCCCCACTCTCTCTCCCCCTCCCTTCACACACGCACACAGCAGCAGGCAGGTCACTAACTTACACACCCTCTCCCTCATCACTACTGTCTTATTATTAGCCGTTAGCCGCAGCTAGCGGTTAAAAGCCGACGTTATAACTTTAACAACGTTATCAGGCAGGTGGACAAACGTCCTCTTTTGCCCGGACACGTCCACTTTTCACGTCCTGGCCGGCGTGACCGCGACGCGTCCGTTTTTTTTTTTTTTTTTTTATGAAATCATGAATATGTCTGGTGTTGATTGGTTTGCATGGGACCGCGGACCCTGACAGATGCGCTCCGACGCCCGGACCCGGCGCGTTAATTCTCAGTACCGGCCTGTAGGAGCCCATACAGATCCATGCAGAGGAGCTCAGAGGAGCAGACACGCAGCCCCCTGCTGCAGCACAGTGAAGAGGCAGGTGTGTGTGTGTGCGTGTGCGTGTGTGTGTGTGTGTGTGTGTGTGTGTGTGTGTGCGTGTGTGCGTGTTTGTCTGTCTGTGAGAGAGAGAGAGAGAGAGAGAGAGAGAGAGAGAGAGAGAGAGAGAACCTACAGTAAAATACCCCCCCCCCCCCCCCCCCCCAGATAGGAAAGACTGTAAAGAGTAAAATAAACAGTGAAGAGTCTGTGCGCGCTCCCGTGCCGGTGGCTTCGCTGGTTGCTGTAGTTACGCGCAGCGGCCGTCGCGTCACTGGCCGTTCTCATTAATCCTGCCCTATGATCCTTTAACGTCGAGCTGACGTCATTCGGTGACGTTCCGGACTAGGCCAAATCGGCGATGTTTTAGACGTCATTTCCAGGACGTCTTCACCAGGACGTCACCTCGACGGCTTTTTAATGACCCTGACCGACCACTTACCGGTCAAATTTATGTCGTCGAGAGGACGTCCTGGTGACCACGTCCTGGAAGTGACGTCCAAATGTCCCCCTTATCAGCTGTGATCTGGCCTATTACTAAACGTTGCTGAAAAGCAATAACGTTCGCGTCATATTAAAACATCCAGAGCGAGAGAAAAGTGCCAAATCAAATTTTTCATTTTACACTATCATTGTCCAAGTTAAGGCAATATGCAATAGGCTACGTGATGACCAATCATATTTTACAAAATGTAGCATTTAATTAATTTCAGTAGCTACAATATTTTTGAAAAATACAGTATAAACAATATTGAAGACACAAAACATTCAAACTGAACTATTTATTGTTAAACAAATGAACAGAAACAACCTTGAACACAACAACACTAATGAAACAAACAACATTTTACAAATTCAATTAAAAATACTCACTAACCCTCACTAAAAATATGAAACTAAACATTTATTTTAAAAACCTTCACTTCAACATTATAAAACTTTATTTAACTTTCGCCAGTGTTATGGGGAGAGGAGAGGGTTGCAAATGACGCCATTTAACTCTTTCACTGCCAAAGACGAGTTATCTCGTCTTAGCGAATCCAAGCGTAGTCTGCCAAAGACGAGATAACTCGTCTTAGCGTTTTTTTAATGGCAACGCCATGCTGAATGTCTTGCCCTACTCCTCTGTGAAGATCAGACTTGTATCATCAAAATAAAGTGCAGAAAAACACATTTGGATTGAGAGATACAAAAAATATAGCGTGTTTTTCCCCCCTCACGGAGCGGTGCGGGTGTCTGACTGCAGCGGCGCCGCTCCGTGACACTCTGGCCGCAGGTGAGAGCTTCGGGGGCGGCGGCGGGGCTCATGGCGGCTCGGCAGCTCGTCGAAGCTCCGTGCAGCTCCGTGATACAAAGCACACACGTTAGTAACAACAACCCCGTTGATCGCTCGTCGTTAGTCATCAAGAGGTTTGGAAAGTCGCCAGATTTTGCGAGAAATCACTCGGATAGCAGCTTGAAAACCCCGCGATCTACAGTAGTGTGGATGAGGAACGGACGGCGCCGGCGAACGTGACGAGAGGAGAGCTAAAGATGGTGGGAGTGTCTGTTGTGAGCGTACATGTCTGTGGCTGTGAGTTCAGGGGGCGTCAGCCAGAGCTGTAGGCTGTGTGTGTGTGTAGATGTGTGTGTGAGACAGAGAGAGAGAGTGAGACCGCTGCCTGCTGACCAGAGGAAGCTGGATCTGATCTAAAGCGCCGTGTTTCGGCTACAAAAACCTGTCGAACTGATCCGCGCACGCGCGCGCGTGCACACACACACACACACACAGACACACACGCACACACGTATGCACACGCACACGTCACGTACGCACACACACTAAAAAAAGGAAAGAAAAAGTTGTAACTCAAAGAAAAAAGGCTGCAGTAGTGTGTGTCAGTAGCTAAATGTTTTGTCTTTTGTCATCAAAAGTCATTTGTCAGTGTTGATATTGTTGTTGTTTACAAGAGAACAACTGTACAGATGTTGAGGCATCACTAAAGCAAAATATAAAGGAGCCAATTGTACTGGTTCACCTGAAAATGACAGCCGACACAAAAACCTCTTTTTCTCAAGATTTTGGTGCCAAAATGGCATTTTGGGCTAAACTAACCTATATTCAACCGCAAATTTCACAAGACTGGAACAAGATAGAAACAAACAGTTTTTTTTGCTGGAAACTAGAGACCCTCATCTTTCCTTTGATGGGTTGAATGTGTATGTAGTAACAGTACATAATATATTGGTGGGTCTACGGAAATCAGTCAAAAAGCTGGAAAATGCCTGGCAAGCTGGAGGAAGCTGCTGTGAGAATGGCTGGCAGTCAAAGAGTTAAGGGGTATCAAAAGCCACATTGTTTGCCGGGTTCCTTTTGTCGTACCCCCCTCCATCAGACCTTCCTGGGGCATGTTTTTTTAACAGCTGATGACAACAGCTGACTTGTCCCAGTGTTTGATGGCATCTGTAATACAAAATCAATAACAATGTCAGAGTTTGAAAACTTTAATTCTAGTAAAGTAAAAACATTAATAACAAACAATATTGTAATTACCCAAGACAACAGCATGTAGAGCCGTAGGCCGGAAGGCCTTCTTAATCCCCCTGCCCCTCATGTTCATGCTAGCCATCAGGCTGTTTGTGAGCAATCTGAAATAGAAGAAAGACAAAACAATATAAAACTCAGAACAAGAGGCAATAACTGGGAAAATGATGGTAAAGCTGAGTTTTCATGTAGCATTGTTTTTATTCAGTTTGCATAAAGAACATCAGAATTTCATGTACTGAAGAGAGAAGAAGCGATTTAAAGACCAGATGTAAACAGCATTTAAAAAGTGCAACGTCAAGCCCGGAGAACTGGTGAGCATGGCCGTCCACCAAAACACCTGACGGCAGCTGTGGCCCAGTTACAATCCACCCCCTAAAGACTCGAGGGTTGAACCCTCACTGACTTATGTGACGTCAGCTCTAAGTGACAGAGTGTGAGAGTGTGTGAGGGTCCAGATGCTGTAAACATGAATGGAACAGCACTTACACACTCTCACGACACATTACCATGACAACAACATGTTGTGGACTGATAATTTACCTTACTTTCAACCCGCACAACATGTGTGAGGGGGGCAGACTCAAAACAAAATGTGGTAACGCTTTATATTAAGGTCCTTGTAATAAGCATTAGTTAATAGGTAATAAGGCCCTTTTAAGTGATTACAAGATGCTTATTAACATTATTATGCATTTATAAGACTATATATGTATTAATAGACTCATTATAATATAGTTAATAGCAGACTATAAGAGATTTATAATAACTTATAATAAACTTAGTTAACTGTTTGTTGATGCTTATGAACATTAATAAAATCCTTATGAGTATCTTATAATTGTTCATAATAACATTACAAACACATATATTGACTCAACTAGCCCAATCATTATGTCTTTATTAATCTTAAGGTCTGTGTAATAAGCGTTAGTTAATAGGTAATAAGGCTCTTATAAGTGCTAACAAGTATTAATAGTCTCATTATAATATAGTTAATAGCAGACTATAAGAGATTTATAATAACTTATAAGAAACTTGTTAACTGTTGATGCTTAAGAACATTAATAAAATCTTCATGAGTATCAATCTAACCCAACCATGATGTCTTTGTCATGCCTTTATTAATCTTTTTTTTGTTTGATTTATTAACATTATACTTTATTGCTCATCTATTATAAGTTTACTTGTTTACAGTAAACTGTGCTTTTTGCAGGTACTGGATCTAAAGCGAGAACAATGTCTGATTAAGGCTGATAAATCTTTTATTATGCATTTGATTTTGGTTTTCAGAAAGGTGCGTCGGAGGAGAAGAGCAGACTTGTAGAGTTTCTTCTCACTTGAAACATTTTACCCTTTCGCTTTTATTTTGAAGGCAAACAGCAAAACCGGAAGTTCCGGTTTAAGCTAGCAGCTGATAGCTTAACACATGCCCATGTGTAAAATGGAGGTAGTTGCCCAACATTTTTGCCCCCGAGTAGAATTCAAACCCATTCTGGGCCTCGAAAAGAAGCAGCTGACAAGAGGAAGCGTTGTGAGACGGAGGATGACTCTTCTGGTAAGTTTTACTGCTGCTAACTAGTTAGTACAAACTCAAACATGCATAGCTAACGTTAGCCGAAGCTAGTGTAGACCTAGCCGCCTCATGACTGTTGCTGCCCTACGGAAGCGCTCCTCTGTGTATCAGTGAGAACGTTTTTATATTAAAATGTAGTTTATTTTGTCTCCAGCTAGGCTTATATACAGTACATACAGTGTACATTGTCGAAATATATAACTTCTCTCTTTCGTTGTGCACCGTCTGATATGTTCTTGACACTTTTCTGTACATGATAGCCTACTTACTGCTGTGAACATTCAGCACAGTCATTTGAGTTTGAGTTTAATGAAATGTGCTACATTAAGACTCTATTTAAAATGCTTGAAAATTCAACTGTAAAGTGTTATTGCAGGATATATCGAGACTTTTATTTTTTTATGTTTTTACATTAAAAAAAGTCATTATGAAAACTCAGATGTAATTTTCCTCTATCCTCATTCTCTACCAACCCCTCCTCAGACTCCTCAAGCTCCTCAACCTCAGATGATGGCAAGAAGAAGAGGAAGAGGGAATTGCTTTTGATGCAAACAAGAGTGCAAAAGAGCAGCTGCGTTTAATGTTCAATGGAATTAAAATTTTAAAAAAATAAAAGTGTACTTTTTTTTCAAAGACCTGTTTTAGGTTATTTTTTATACATTTTAAGTATAAAAATCATGTTGCACTTTGCAAAATTGCACTTTTTTGAGTTAAATTATTTGTATAATATGCCTAAATGTTTTAAAGGTGCTTTCTACCTGTTTTAGGTGATTTAGATTTTTATACATTTTCAGTAAAATGTCTCTTTACTTGACAGCAATGAATAAAACAATGTTGGGCTTCACTGTTGAAACATTTGTATTACTATGCAATCTTTTCTTTACATTTCATCAACCTTGACCACATGTATTGTTCATTACAGATGTGGAAGTTGTGAAAATCATTGTTAACCATTAATGAATGCATTACAAAAGATTTATTAGACTTAATAAGGCATTGTTCTCGCTTTAGATCCAGTACCTGCAAAAAGCATAGTTAACTGATAATAAGGGCATAATAATGCACAATAAAAGATTTATCAGCCTTAATAAGACATTGTTCTCGCTTTAGATCCAGTACCTGCAAAAAGCATAGTTAACTGTTAACAAGTGCATAGTTAACTGATAATAAGGGCATAATAATGCACAATAAAAGATTTATCAGCCTTAATAAGACATTGTTCTCGCTTTAGATCCAGTACCTGCAAAAAGCATAGTTAACTGTTAACAAGTGCATAGTTAATTTATAATAGATGAGCAATAAAGTATATATTAATGTTAATAAATCAAACAAAAAAGATTAATAAAGGCATGACAAAGACATCATGGTTGGGCTACACTCAATGTGTTTGTAATGTTATTATGAACAATTATAAGATACTCATGAAGATTTTATTAATGTTCTTAAGCATCAACAAACAGTTAACAAGTTTCTTATAAGTTATTATAAATCTCTTATAGTCTGCTATTAACTATATTATAATGAGACTATTAATACTTGTAAGCACTTATAAGAGCCTTATTACCTATTAACTAACGCTTATTACACAGACCTTAAGATTAATAAAGGCATAACAAAGACATAATGATTGGGCTAGTTGAGTCAATATATGTGTTTGTAATGTTATTATGAACAATTATAAGATACTCATAAGGATTTTATTAATGTTCTTAAGCATCAACAAACAGTTAACTAAGTTTATTATAAGTTATTATAAATCAATTATAGTCTGCTATTAACTATATTATAATGCGTCTATTAATACATATATAGTCTTATAAATGCATAATAATGTTAATAAGCATCTTGTAATCACTTATAAGGGCCTTATTACCTATTAACTAATGCTTATTACAAGGACCTTAATATAAAGCGTTACCCAAAATGTTCCTGGATCAGATCTGATCAAATCATCATCAATAATCACAAAGTGCACGTTAATACTGACAGTAAACTTCTTCTACGTTTCTTTTTCGCTCCTGTACATTAACAATAAAGAGAGCGGCAGAGCTCTCTGACTGCATTTGTTTATTTACTTTTTTTTTTTTTTTTTTTTTAACACTCACGTTCAGAAGGCTGCCCCTGTATTTGACTTCACAACGCTATGAACTGTGGGTAATTCCCATACCGTAAGTCAGCATCAGTGCTGACTTACGTTAAGGGGGCAGAAAGGGCTCATTCACTGACTCACTGACTTGATGATCTGACAGTGGAACAGCCCTCACACACTCACGGACTTCCCGTGAACGCGCCTCTAAGTCAGTGAGTCCATGAGGGGTTGGATTGGAATTGGGCCTGTGCCTCAATGGGACCCAAACACTTGAGGTGGAGAGGACGGTCCGGATGCAGCAAAAAAGACAAAGACCACCCAACAGACTAGCTACTGCCAGCAATACCACCACCATATACACCTGTCCCACCTGCAACAGGACGCTTTGGCCGTGAAGGATGTCCTCAATATCCAGAAGTTTCCTTATGACTTTGCGTTGAAATTCTGAAAAGTAATTGCAAAGAAAATGCATCTTATTACAACTAAAATGTGTGTCTTTAACATATTTCCTTAAATAATAGCTGGTTTTCATATTAAGGCCAGGTCAAAACAAAGAAACAAAAATAATTCCGCCACCTGGAACAAACTGACAAGAATATGATCAGAAAATCTCTCAACTTTTCTGGACTATCTGTGAAGACTGACAGGAGTGAAGCTAACTTCACCCTCTGCTTCAGAGAGAGACAGCCTTGCACCGCAGGACGACAGGTCTCTACTCGGACTGCTGTGCACGCTGTGAAAATGCTCTGATTGACCTGAATGGGAGCAAAGTGCTACAGTGTGCACAACGGAGACAGAGACCTAGGTCCGACCACGCAGCGAGGAGAACAGCACGTGAGAAAGATTAAGATGAGCTACTGAATGATGAGATTAGTCACTGATGTGCAAAAAGAAACTGAGGTATTTAGAAAAAAAGGCCAGATATACTGAGCAGTTGTGTAAATAAAGGCCCCGGCTACTATTTGAGGAAGTATGGCAATTCAATATTTTAGTTGAGCACTTGAGTACAATATAAGGATGTAACAGACAACAGATGGGAGGGGATCTCGTTATTGATGCAATCAAATCACCTCAAAAACATTACATTTTTATACAATTCAACTCATTGTATATGCATGGCTATACTTACTTTCTTGGGACACTGGGAAGGCCGGTGCTTTTCGTTGGCCTCTGGCTGCCCCTCTTCCCTGGTGATGTGCCCCCTGGCAAGCCAACAGCCGCCTTCTTCCTTGGTGAGGTCAAGGAAGTGGTTGGCAGCTGGCTTTTCCTTGGGGATCTCCTCACTATAGTATAAGCACAATGTGAAAAGTAATTAATTACATTATATTTTCAGCAAGTATACAATTTTTTTGCATGGGACATTAGAGTTAAATGAAAAGTATAACTTTTGCATGTAGCTACACCCATCTTGCCTTTGCGATCACTGAAATAAAGTAGGCTACTACTGTTATGGTACACTGAAAAGGTTTACCCTTCTACAGAAACCTCCATGCTAATTCTTACATACTACTTACATTACTCAAACGTTGCTTTATTTGACAAAGCACAATTCACAGTTGAACAACAAACAATACACATTCACATATTGTACCTTATGCAAAAAACAATTTCAAATTAAGCCAGTGTCTGTAATTGTGACAGGCCATCATGTGAAACTTACATGGCGTCGCTTGAGACACACAGCAGTTCTTTTGACTGTACTGAATAAGTTAGAATCAGTTCATTAAAATGGTTCATGAACTGCTGCTGTCAGGGGCAGGAGGCCACACAGTTGAACCCGAGAGGAGGGGCCCAGTTTGAACTGCAACAAGCGCTAATGCTGTTAGCATCTAGCAGCAGGCCTTCGCCACCTAGTCAACGACCTAGTTTTCGTAATTCGGCGAGAAAATAACGAAATAGTTAGTTATTATGGTGTGTATTTTCTTATCTGCTATTTGGCTTATTTCAACATAAAAAACAGTATAGTCAAGGAACTTACATGACTATTTTCTCAGCCTCGCTGTGTTGGACTGAGTGCGGTCAAATGCTGCTAGCAGGCCTTTGTGGCCTAGTTTTTTTTGAGTGTGTGTGTACTCTTCTTAATTCGGCTACCACTTTCAACAGTATTATTTTTACTTCAATCAAACTCCGAAATCATGAAAAGGTTACTTACAGAGCTGGTTTACTCGCGCTGAGTTGCTGAATCCTGTTGATCGACGTTCACCGTGCAGCACCGTGCAGCACCGTGTGTGCGTGTTGGAGAATTGCATCACGTGCTGGGTCGTAGGTCAGATCACGCCCACTTCACCTTTTTTTGTATTTTCACCATACATCCATGATTTTCACCAAGAAGACTTGGTTGTGTGCTCCTTTTGTGTGATTCTTTTTATTATTACGCACTCCCTGTACTTCACTGTTGTTTCCGCTTGTATAATGTCATGTTTGTTTATGTTAATAAAGTTTGATTGAAAAAAAAACTCGGTCGCAATCAATCATAGACTGTATCAAATATTGAATATCTTTGACTGTATCAAAGACGGTTTATCTTTGACTGTATGTCGCAAATACGTTTTTTACCACATCACATGAATAAATAAATACATTAGCCTAATATATTTAGAGATATGGTGATATAGTCTCTGACTGGTCATTATATGACTCGATCACGACCCCACTCTCGATCCGTGCGCAAGTAATTGGTTGTGATAGGGTCATATTCTGGGCCTGATCGGACTAGTTGTGATTTGACGTCATAACGACCCAATCGGGCTCTCTCGAACAGGTCCGGGTCCGTCCGTGTTTGCTGGGAGAGGTTTAAAGGGAGGTTTAAATCTAATCTGTCTTAATTTTGAACTAGGTTTAAAGTTTAGTGCAACAGAATTTAAAGTTAAACCATGATTTAATCAGGTTTTAAAGTTAAACCTTGTTGGTGCAATCCAGCCTTAGAGTTAGTTTAGAGATAGAAGCTGTGTCCCAATTAAGGGGGCTGCATCCTTCGGAGGGTGCATTTGAAGGCCGATTACGTTACAGCGCTGCGTGAAAGCTGTCTTGTCCCAATTCGTCCAAAGAGACGGTGTGAGAGGACGCTGGCGTTGTCTGTTCGCCGCTTCTCCGCCGTCGTTGTTGTTTTTAACTCTGTTTTTATTCCTGTTTTTATCTAATAAACTGAGCTTTTTTTAGTTTTTAGCTTGACTTACGAACTTTTTTTTAACACTACTAAGAACTTTAAATCAGTTTCGTGGACTGCCTTTCCTCATCTGACGATCTACCCTGCAACGCCGGCGGCCCCCCGCTGGCAAATCCCCAGCTGTAGCCGACCCCCTGGACCTCACCTGCGGTCTGTTTCTGCTGGATGTGTCCCGTGGCCGTCCCCCGGGTGGACTTCGGCGTCTCCGTGCTCGGCTGGCTCTCAACCACCTCCTTGGCTAGCCCGACCACTTCGGCCTCCGCCTCCGCTCCTGCTCTCCGCATGGTATCTCCTCTTCCCCGCCGACACTCGTCACCCTCAGTTTCACCTCTGTTTTTCCCGTGGATTGTCCTGGTGTGCACAGCCACAGCGAACAGCTGTCCCTCTGCACCAAGCGTGCGTCTCACTGCTAACGCCAAGTCTTCTCCCACCACACACGGCATCATGCTTCAATACTCGTCTCAGCAGCTGCTGAGACTAAACTCCCTTGCCATTCCACCTCGCATCTCAGTTATCAAACAACTTGGACTTTTACTTCGGCCCCGCTATACTCACAGAGGCTGTGGCCGCAAGTTTGTCATCCAGCGTGGTCATTCCAGAGCGATACCATCCATCTGGTCTACCGCGCGTACCGTCAAACCTCTGACGCGTCATCAGGACACTCCTGTTACCGGAACTAGAAACGGGAGAAACATCGCGAGACTACAATGCGCCAACGTAGTAAACATCGCGAGACTGCAACTCGCCAGGCAAAACGGGAAACCTGGAGTGGATTGTAATGATCACTATAATGCACTCCGACCTGTGAAATTTTCCAGCCCCTCAAGCCTAAAAATTGAACTTTTTAATGTTCAGTCACTCTCAAACAAAGCCAGCCTTATACATGATCACATTCTGGAAAAGGAGATTGATCTAATGTGCCTCACAGAAACATGGCAAAAACCTGAGGTGTACTCCTCACTAAATGAGGCCTCCCCACCTGGTTTTAGTTATTTTGAGAAGGCTTGCACTTCTGGCCGTGGTGGGGGCCTGGCTGTCCTCTATCACAGCAAACTTGATCTCTCCCCCATGTCACTGCCTAAGCTGTCTTCTTTTGAGTGTCTAGCATTTAAATGTCTATCCCCACTCCCTACAACTTTTCTTCTTATCTATCGCCCACCAAAGCCAAACCCAGCTTTCATCTCTGAATTTCAAGAGTTACTTATGACAGTTTGCACAACATCAGCCAATGTTGTTATAGTTGGAGACTTAAACATTCATGTTGACTCCCCCTCCTGTCATTCTGTATCAGATTTTCTTCAGCTTCTGGACTGTCTTCACCTCAAACAGCTTGTCGATGCCCCCACACACACTAGGGGGCACACATTGGACCTGGTTATCACAAACTCTGATCACCTCACCAACCTCCACATCTATGACCTCGGTGTCTCTGACCACTGTGTCATCTCGATGGATCTGCTGCTATTGTCCTCGCATACCAAGCCCAAACGCCAAATCAGCTTCAGAAACCTCAAACGCATAAATCCGGCCTCTTTATCCTCTGACCTCCATAATGTGTCCACCTCCACAGAACTGTTATCTATCGCTGACTTAGTGGACAACTACAATAACTGCCTCAAAAGCATCCTGGACACCCATGCTCCCACTAAGACAAGGACTGTAACTTTCACACGCTCCGCCCCCTGGTTCACTCAGGAGCTACGGAAAATGAAGGAAACTGGGCGTGCTCTCGAACGGCGTTTCCGAACATCAGGGCTTGCTGTCCACAATCTGGCTTTCCGTGACCATCAGAAAACCTACTCCAAATCACTAGCAAATGCAAGATCACAGTTTTACTCCACCATCATCAACAATAGCCCTGGAAATTCCAAGAAACTTTTCTCCACTGTTAATCATCTCCTAAAGCCTCACACCACCTCCTTTTCTAACCCCACAGAGGAGAAATGCAATAACTTCATCACTACTTTCACCACAAAAGTGGATACCATCCGTTCCTCTCTTTTCCCCTCCAGCCTCCCACCTCTGTCTGCACAGGCCATTGAAAACCCAGAGACAGCTTCTCCCCATACTCTGTCTTTTTTCTTTGACACCACACAGCATGAGATTGAAGCTGTCATCCGCAAAATGAAACCCACCTCGTGCATCCTGGATCCTTTCCCCACATGTCTTTTAAAATCAAATGTCCATGCCATAAGCCCCCTCATCACCCAAATCATCAACCACTCTCTCCAAGTTGGCCATCTTCCATCCGCCCTTAAAACTGCCGTCATCAGACCCCTTCTTAAAAAGACCACTCTAGACCCCGATGACCTGACAAACTACAGACCCATCTCCAACCTCCCATTCATTTCTAAAGTAATGGAAAAAGTGGTCGGTGCTCAGCTTCACGACCATCTCCATGAAAACCACCTTTTTGAGAAATTTCAATCCGGCTTCCGCACAGCTCACAGTACCGAGACAGCACTGGTCAGGGTCACAAACGACCTGCTGATGGCAGCAGATGCTGGCTCTCCATCCCTCCTTGTCCTGCTTGACCTGACCGCTGCATTTGATACAGTCGACCACAGGATCCTCCTACACCGTCTACAGTACACCTTCGGACTCTCCGGCACCGCCCTAAAATGGTTCCACTCTTACCTCACTGGAAGAACTGAGTTTGTTGCCTTGGGGAACGCCAAATCCAGTATTCATAACATCACCTGTGGGGTCCCCCAAGGATCGGTGCTAGGTCCAACCCTTTCATCCTCTACATCCTTCCTCTTGGTCTCATCATTAGGAAGCACGGACTCTCTTTTCATTGTTATGCCGATGACACACAACTGTACGTTAAAACTGGTTCCACCTCCTCTGAAACTACACCATCACCATCTGCACTCTCCATCTGCCTGGAGGAGATAAAGGCGTGGATGAACCACAACTATCTACAGCTAAATAGCTCTAAAACTGAAGCCATTCTCATCGGTACCCCCCACCAGCTACTCTCATCATCCATAACCAGCATCTCATTCTCTGGCCAAACTATCCCACTTTCCAAAACAGTCACCAATCTGGGTGTCAAGTTCGACCCCCATCTGGCATTTGAATCCCACATCAAACACCTCTGCAAAACCTCCTTTTACCATCTACGAAACATCGCCAAGCTACGCCCATTTCTGACCCTTCAAGACGCAGAAAAATTGGTCCACGCCTTTGTCTCCTCCAGGCTCGACTATTGCAATGCACTCCTCATCGGGATTCCTGGCAAGAGCCTTCAAAAGCTCCAGCTTATTCAAAACAGCGCTGCCAGGATCCTGATGAGGGTGCGAAAACATGAACACATCACACCCATCCTCCGTTCCCTCCACTGGCTTCCCATCCATCACCGAATTGAATATAAAATCTCCCTGCTCACCTACCACTGTGTTCATGGAAATGCACCCGCCTACCTGAAGGACCTCATCTCACCCCAAATCTCTCAAAGAACCCTCCGCTCAGCTGACAAACACTACCTCCACCCCCCCAGAATAAAGCTCCAAAAAATGGGAGGTCGGTCATTCCAGGCAGCTGCCCCAAGGCTCGGGAACGCCCTGCCTGACCACCTGAGGGCCCCCCAGACCACAGACTGTTTTAAAAGAAACTTAAAAACGTTACTTTTTAAGAAAGCCTATCCCTGATGTCCTGGTCTTTTAGAATGTCCTTGTGCTTTTTTTGCTAATTTAGCTTTTTTATTCTATTTTTATTTTTATTTTATTTATTTATTTTTTTCTTTCTTTACTCTTTATTTGTAAGCGCTTTGGGACTTGTTTCTTCAGGTGAAAATGCGCTCTATAAATGCAATTTATTATTATTATTATTATTATTATTATTAAATTCGAAGGCTCCTCCAAATGCAGCCTGCAAATGCGTCCTCCTTTCCCCTGCATTCGGAGGATGCACCGCTACCATCCTTCGCGGCCTCCCATATCCCAAGATGCTTTGCGGCCCACTGTTCACAACAACAATGGCGGCGACTAACAGCAGCAGCTCTGGTACCGGCGGCAGCGGCAGCAGCGCCGAATACACATTTAAATGTAAGTAACGAGTTTTTGCTTAACGCCAGAAGTTCAAGGGGCCTTATAACATATTTGACTGTTATAATACGTGAAGTTAATAATGCTAATACGTAGCCACCGGAATGTAGGACCAGCTACGTGATGTAGCTTAAGGCTAACGTTAACCTGTTGATACTAGGAGCTCAGAAAAAAAAAAAAAAAAAGATACGAGGAGCTCAGTTAACGTTAGCCTTTAAAAGTAACGTTAAAGCCTAAAGATAGAGGATGGTAACTTATATCCTATTAACTGTGGATATGTTGTAGGTATACCTCACATCAGGTTAATTTGTTCTCGTTGTTGAGTTTTGTAGGCTGCAGTTCACTCCTCTCCTGCGCCCAAAGCTGAATGCAGCTGAGCATAATAAAGCCAACGATGAGTTGTGAGCCCCGCTGTATTTCTAGGCTGTAAAACTGTAAACGTTTGAATTGAATACAGAGCTAACCGTATGATCATTATTACAGCTGATATAGTTAGTATATCGTACAATCATTTTAACTGTTGACATAACAGGAAATGTGCTTTACATGTCGTCGTGTTGTAGGGAGCAAGGAGCAGACTGAGGAGCTAATTAAACTGCGTGGTCTGAACGACCACCTTTTCACTGGGGCCAAAAATACAGCCACACTTGGATGGAGGTAACTGTTAAAGCAGATATCAGTGGAATGTTTTTGTTAATATAAGTCCTAAATAGTCCTATTTTCCGTCAGCAATCACTTACATGAAGTATTTCAGCCTAAACACGAGTCTCTCCGTCACTCTGCTCTGCTGTAACCCGAGGAGAAAATTTTCCTTGTGGGATACAAGTGTTATCCAATGAGGAGAGAGAACGGCATGAAGGGCTGTGTGTGCAGCCAAGGGATGCGCGTGAATGTGGTGACGTAGCACGAGGACCAATTGATGCCTGACAAGGGCGGGGGCTGCTAACTCATGGTGCGTTCAAAGAAACTCGTACTTTGTGTTTTTCCTTCCTGTGAAGTCATACCAGTTCGATCTGGTACGAGTTCACGGGTCGGAAGTTACGAGTGGCCGTTATAGGGAACTTTCACAGACAACAGGATGGTAAAAACACGAGCTACGGGTTACCTGGAACGCTACCAAGTCGTAGTTGTGACTTGAAGCTGTAACTTACGGTTTCAAAAGCCTGCCTTGAACGCAGCATTAGCCGAAACGGCCGTGAAGCTGATATCTGCTTTAAGGCATAAATACTGTAAATAGCCCATTTGTTCTCTATACATATTTGTATATAAAGTTAAATAAATGAACCCAAATCCTGTACAAAGATCAAAGTACAATATAAACATGTGGATCACGTTGTTTTAGGATGGAGGTGGGAATTCTTTGAACAAGAGGCTTCACAAAGTCCTTCCAATGCTGTTTCTCGTTATGACTCAATGTTCCAAGCATTTGGAGAAGAGTGCGGTTGAACCTCTCAACCGGGTTCCCTCTTGGATGATACGGGGTGGTCCGCACCTTCTTCGTGCCAGTGAGATCACAGAGCTCTTTTATGGTCTTTGATTCAAAGTCAGCACCTTGATCACTGTGCAACCTTTCAGGAAACCCATAGTGACCAATGAAATTTTCCCAGAGGCTCTTAGCCACAGTGCGTGCTCGTTGGTTGGGAGTTGGCACAGCCACTGCATACTTGGTAAAGTGGTCAGTGATGACCAATATATCTGCTGGAGCAGAGCCGAGGACTAGCTGCTCCAGCCGGGCTGCTCTGAGCCGGCCTCAGCGCTGCTTTCTACCCGGCCTCAGCGCTGCTCCAGCCGGCATCTCCGCTGCTTTCTACCCGGCCTCAGCGCTGCTTTCTACCCGGCCTCAGCGCTGCTTTCTACCCGGCCTCAGCGCTGCTCCAGCCGGCCTCTCCGCTGCTTTCTACCCGGCCTCTCCGCTGCTTTCTACCCGGCCTCAGCGCTGCTTTCTACCCGGCCTCTCCGCTGCTTTCTACCCGGCCTCAGCGCTGCTCCAGCCGGCCTCAGCGCTGCTCCAGCCGGCCTCAGCGCTGCTCCAGCCGGCCTCTCCGCTGCTTTCTACCCGGCATCTCCGCTGCTTTCTACCTGGCCTTCCGCTGCTCCAGCCGGCCTCTCCGCTGCTTTCTACCCGGCCTCTCCGCTGCTCCAGCCGGCCTCTCCGCTGCTGACACACGGGGCACGCCGTCATCCCGGCCCGAGACTCCTTCTGTCTGTGTGTCTGTCGGTTCTCTGGTTCTCCTGGTTGTTTGTTTTCTCTCGGCTGCGGCTTCTCTTGAACCCTGGAGGAGCTGCAGCCGAAGATTTGAACACACCGACCGTTAACAGCCGAGTTCAGCCGAGTTCAGCCGAACATCGCCGAGAAGGGAAGAGCGGCCGCGGCGGAGAGTGACGACTGTGGACGGAAAGAGCCGAGCGGCCGCGCCCTCTGCTGGTGAGGTTGATGTGAGCAGGAAAGTGATGGGTGGTCCATATTGCTAGATAAAATCTCTACTGTTTTTGTTTTGTTTTGTTTTGTTTTTCAATTTTTTGCATATATTTATTTTCTGGCTCTTTATTAGTGTGAATGCTGGAAGCACTAATGCTATACAATTCATATATCAAAATGTGCAGCTTTTTCAGGACAATGCTGCTATTGTTTTTCTCTTTTCAACTATTTATACTTTTTAAAATATTTAACTTTTTCTGCAATTTTTTTCTCATAGGAAATGAATGGAAACCGTCTTCAAACTCTTCAAATCTTGTGCTTCTTTCAGCCTCTCTAGCTTCAGCATACTTTCAGCTACAGACTTCATTCAACTTTTAAACTGTTCACAAACCTATTCAAAACTATTCAGCTATATCTCAGCTTATTTATATCTTCAACAGTTTCAGATATTTGGCAGTTTTAAAATCATTAAAATTTCTGACAAAATTAAATTTTAACATGGAAGTCAATGGCACGGAATATTCAGGTTTAGAGTGGGTGACATCAGCAGCTAGAGTGACAGAGGGTCTAAAAATCCTCTCACATTTTTCTCTCTATCCTGTCAGCACGGCCACAGATTACACTCTACACACATAATTTCCGCCACGTTTGTAGACAAGCTCATCCTTGATCTCTTCATGTGCTCAAAAAACCAGAGAGACGAACACAATTTAAACTCGGAGCCTCTGAGTGCGGCCAGTTCCCTCTCTTCCTCTCATTGACTCCCATTCAAAAGTAGGCGCTGATTTTCTAAACGTCCCAAAGTTTCCAACCTGCGACACAATCAACAATTTTTACTCTAGAAATACCAAAGTGACATGGACGCGTTCAGCAAGGTCTTATGGTTCGGAAAATGTAAACCTTTTGCTCGTACTAAGTACAGATTTGTCGTACATTAGATCTGTTTGAGGGTGTCACAGAGCAGTTAAAGCCACCATGCCATAAAGCCACCAGCCACGGTAACCTCACCATGGTAACCTCACCATGGCAACGCACACACATTTTTTCTCTTTCTCTCTCTTTCTGTCTGTCGGTCACACACACACACAAATGGACACACATATCCAACACACACACATAAATAGACACACACTCACCACACACACACATCCAACACACACACACACACACACACACACACACACACACACACACACACACACACACACACACACACACACACACACACACACACACACACACACACACACAGAGACTTACCAAACACATACACAATTCACACAATTACACACACACACACACACACACACACACACACACACACACACACACACTCAACACACATTTTTCAGTAGGTATATACATTTTTGTACACTTATCTTACACATTTCTGGTATTTTTTCCTCCATTACATGTCATTCAGCCTCCTGCATACAAGTTCTACTCTTCAGATATTGCTTCATTGATGTCCTGATCCTTCCTGTCAGGTGAGCTGCAGATTTCAACTATTTAACCATTACATTTAAACATGCAGGATTTCAATGTTTTCTTCTCCCTTTAGCATTTCTACTGCTTTTTACCTTTAAAAAGACATTCATCTCATACTACAAGTTATATGTTTCAGCTTTTTCCCTCCTAGGGATGAATAAAGTATTCCTCTACTCTACTCTAGCATTAGTCTTTTCAAACATTGCTTTAGCAGTTTCGTCAACTAATTTAGCATTGATTCAACAATTTCTTCAGCTCATTCAGCATTGCTTCAGCAACAGCGTTCAGCTGCTTTCAGCATTCACACGCATTTTCTTCAGGAAATGCTTTCTTTTTCTAGTTGTTCACAATCATCCTTCTGGATATGCATATGGATACATTGTATTTTTAATTTTTATTCATTTTATTTATTTCATTTTCTTATTTTTGTCAAGCTCTGCTATATGTATTATGCACTCTCTGTACTTAAGTGTTGTTTCATGTTTGTATAATGTCATGTTTGTATGTTTCAAATTTGATAATAAAGTTTGTTAAAAAAAAAAAGATGTGAGCAGGAAGCGCAGTCTGTCACCCCCAAGTGGTCAGACATGATATTACATAAATAAAACAGAGTACAGAGGAAATACTGACAATGCATTGATGACGATTTGAAAACATCTAATGGCCAAACATGAATAGATTCAGTTTAATTTACCAAATATGTGAAGGCAATTTTATTAGTATAGCCCGTTTTTACCACCAGTTTGTCTCAAAGGGCTTTACATCCCATCATAACAACATCGACTGAGGAAAAACTCCATGGAAAACCCTTTTAACAGGGAAAACCAGGAGAAAGCTCAGGGTGAGCAACAGAGGAGGGATCCCTCACCCAGGACGGACAGACGGGACAGAGATGTTGTTACAGACAAGAAAACAGTTTATAACAGAGTATTTTAAAGGTCGTATTAGAGTAGGCTACAGACACATTGAAAAGTTCAGAGGGCTTTTATTCTGAAATGCCACATCAGATTGACTTGATATTTTCTAGGTGTCATGCTGAGGTCGAGTACTATCACTCTGAAGTGGAGCGGTTGAGTAATAACGGGTAGTTTTTCATTAAAAAAAACAATTAAAGCTATCAGTAAGCGATCCGGTGGTTTTGTCTAACTTCCTGTCAGCAGATGGAGGTAGCAGCCCCCGCCCTCGTCATGGATCTATTGGTCCTCGTCCCTCCGTCACCACATTCAGGCGCATCCCTTGGCTGCACACACAGAGAGGACCGCCCCTTTATGCTGTTCTCTCTCCTCATTGGATAAAGGTTGTAGGATACAAGGAAAGTTTTCTCCTGGGCTCAGAGCAGAGCAGAGTGACTGACAGACCCGTGTTTCAGACCAAACACTCTATAGAAGTGATTGCTGTCGGAAGATACAACTATTTAAGACTTAGATTAACACAAACATTCACCTTACTGCTGCTTTCATCCTACTGCACATAATCGTACTGTTTTATTGGAAGAACAATATGATTGCGGAGTAATTAGATCCATAGTTTTTAGTTCTTAGTTCTTAGTTATTATTTTAGGTCTATTAGTGTTTATGATGCTGACGCAGAAGACGAGCACATCGATTCTGTAGCAGCTGCAAAACAACGTGAGCTCTGGTTGTTGATCGAGACGGTACGTGAGGATTGATCGTAAAAGAAAAAACAAAGAACTTTTTATCTCGAGCGTTTCACCAAATCAACATTACTTCTATGTAGGTTTTTTAAGGATTTAAAGTTAATAAAGTGTCAAATTCATTCCCATGGAGGACCTCAGTTTTTACACACCACCATGAGTTGGAAATTACTTCAGATTCCCTCAAGTGGCCTTTTGTACTACAGTTTTATTTATTATATTTTGTAGTTAGATTGCCACTACAGTTTTATTTATTATATTTTGTAGTTAGATTACCACTACAGTTTTATTTATTATATTTTGTAGTTTGATTACCACTACAGTTTTATTTATTATATTTTGTAGTTTGATTACCACTACAGTTTTATTTATTATATTTTGTAGTTTGATTACCACTACAGTTTTATTTATTATATTTTGTAGTTAGATTACCACTACAGTTTTATTTATTATATTTTGTAGTTTGATTACCACTACAGTTTTATTTATTATATTTTGTAGTTAGATTACCACTACAGTTTTATTTATTATATTTTGTAGTTAGATTACCACTACAGTTTTATTTATTATATTTTGTAGTTTGATTACCACTACAGTTTTATTTATTATATTTTGTAGTTTGATTACCACTACAGTTTTATTTATTATATTTTGTAGTTAGATTACCACTACAGTTTTATTTATTATATTTTCTTTGGATGTCTGAATGTTTAATTGCCATGAGTAGTTGCTAAACTGCCTTTCATTGTTGTTGTTTTTATAACAATGACAATGAGAAGAGGTGAGGAAGGAAGGAAGGAAGGAAGGAAGGAAGGAAGGAAGGAAGGAAGGAAGGAAGGAAGAAGAGGAGGAAATAAACATAAAGCTGAAGATGAAGAAGGAACCGAGTGACTGAATGACCAAACTTTATTTCACACGTTGACAACAACAACAACACCACCATGACATCAGTTTGGACTGAGGCTAACGCTAATGCTAACAGGGGGGGCGGAGCTTAACAACAGCCAGGATGAGGTCACCAGCGCCGGGCTGTGATTGGACGGCGCTACAGCCGGGCTGTGATTGGACGGCGCTACAGCGTGCAGTTGGCTTCTGTAGAGAGACGACACTTCGCCACCGTCAGGTACGTCTCCACCTGCAGAGACACACATCATCGTTACATCATCGTTACATCATCGTTACATCATCACCTTCATCCCAGAACACACCTCCATCCTCACCACTTCTCCAGCCTCAGGTGGCTCAGAGTGGAGGAGAGAGTTTCTCAACTCAAGCCGTGTTTAGTTTATAAAATAAAAGATGACCTGGCACCAAAGTATTTAGTAAACTACTTCTCCAAAGTCAGTGACACACACAGTTCCTCCACCAGGGGGCGCTCCACAGTTCCTCCACCAGGGGGCGCTCCGCTCCACTGACTACAGCCACCAGGGGGCGCTCCACTGACTACAGCCTCCAGGGGGCGCTCCACAGTTCCTCCACCAGGGGGCGCTCCGCTCCACTGACTACAGCCACCAGGGGGCGCTCCACTGACTACAGCCTCCAGGGGGCGCTCCACAGTTCCTCCACCAGGGGGCGCTCCACAGTTCCTCCACCAGGGGGCGCTCCGCTCCACTGACTACAGCCACCAGGGGGCGCTCCACTGACTACAGCCTCCAGGGGGCGCTCCACAGTTCCTCCACCAGGGGGCGCTCCACTGACTACAGCCTCCAGGGGGCGCTCCACTGACTACAGCCACCAGGGGGCGCTCCACTGACTACAGCCACCAGGGGGCGCTCCACTGACTACAGCCACCAGGGGGCGCTCCACTGACTACAGCCACCAGGGGGCGCTCCACTGACTACAGCCTCCAGGGGGCGCTCCACTGACTACAGCCTCCAGGGGGCGCTCCACTGACTACAGGCTCTGTATGGGAACGTTTTCTTTCCTTTACTCAGCAGCTTCTGGTGGAATGGCCTTCCTCTAAACCTTAAAGCTGTTAGCTCCTCCTACTTTCTTTTTAAGTCCTCAATAAAAAAATGGTTCAGCCAACCGATAAATGAAATCAACAGAGCCGTGAAGCACTAGATTATTGTATTGTTTGTTTGTGTGTCTGTCAAATGTTTTGTTGTTTCTGTTTGGGACCTAATCTCTTGTTTTATCTTCTATTTCATCTTGTTCTTTCTCTTCAGTGTTGTCGTCTATGTGCCTTAGTGTCTCTCTCCCATGTTGTTAGTCCATGTGTTGTGTGTGTGTCTTCCTTGTTTTAAATCCATGTGTAGCTACCGTCGACCATCAAATAGGACCACAATGGAAACAAGCCTTTACAAGGGCTTTATTGTGTTTTTTATCCTTTTGAACACTTGTCTAATGTTGTTCAATAAAGTTTTCAATTCAATTCAATTCAATTCAATTCAATTCAATTCAATTCAATTCAATTCAATTCAATTCAATTCAATCCAATCTAACCCTACACACACACACACACACCTTGTGCATGTCCTTCTTGAAGCAGGCCAGCAGCTCGTAGCTCCGTCTCTGCAGCTCGTCGCCTCCCTGAGTCTGGAAGAAGTTCCCGAAGGGCGGAGCGAGCGGCAGCACGGCGCCATCGGAGAAGAGCTCCGCTCCGTCCTGATTGGTCTGCAGGAGCAGGGGGGGGGGGGGGGGGGGGGGGGGGGGGGGGTCACACAGCTGCTTGTTTATTATTAAGATCCCCATTAGCTACAGCAAAGCCACAGCTATTCTTCCTGGGGTCCAACAGTATCAAATATACAGTTGAAAACACAAAACATGAACATTATAAAAATTACAAACAAAAAAACAAGTGAGCGATATGCTTCACCTAACAAATTACAAATATTAATTGTTCACATACTAATCCTATTACCCACATTTCTACATATCATATATGTATACTGTACATCATTACACAGCACACATCATACTTGTATACATTCATTCTACAGAATATACATTATAATAACACATCATATATCCATCGAAATATACTCACATATGCTGTCCTGCTCGGTGTGTGTGTGTGTGTGTGTGTGTGTGTGTGTGTGTGTGTGTGTGTGTGTGTGTGTGTGTGTGTGTGTGTGTTGTCACCGTGATCAGCATCTGGATTCCCTCCCTCAGCTCGGCCAGTCTGGAGGAGATCTGGCTGCGCTCGGCCGGACCGCCGGGCAGGAAGTGGCTGGAGATCTCCCAGTATTCCACCAGTTGTTTGGAAATCAGCAGCAGCTTCAGGACCTGGAATCAGCCAATCATACGCCACCGATAATAAATCAATCAATACGCCACCGATAATAAATCAATCAATGGTTCCCATAGCGATGGGTTGGTCCGGGCTGTAGTTTTTAGGTGAATTCTGAGCAACAAACGAGTTAATTAGCGAGTGGCGAGTGGCAGTTCAACAGTGGCAGATTGACATCAAGACCATCTGGTATTTTGATGTGTTATCTAGGGCCCGACCGATTTATCGGCGAGCCGATTATAGCCCGTTTGAAACTAATCGGTAATCGGCCAAAACTCGGCGATTGTCGCCGATATTTTCAGGAATAAAATGCAGGGAATAAAACTTGGTTTTACTTTGAAAAGATTCCCCCGCACCGGCGCCGACCTCATGACAAATTCCATCCACTACCACCTCAGTCACAGCACACAGCAGAGTGACTGATCTGTCTCAAAACCAGTGTTGCCACTGGCTTTCTGTTTCCCTTTTTTTTTTTTTTTTTTTTTACCGCGGTCGGGTTGTGAATTAATTAATTAATGCTCGTCTCCGGCAGTGTTGGGTCCGAGATTCAACAAGCCGGTCGGGGTCGGGTTTTACCGTTATATACCGGCACGGCAGCAGTATGCTCATTTATCACCAATAAACACAGTAGATGAGGGAGGGAGTGACTGAGCTGAGGCTGTGTGACGGGTGCGGGGGGGGGGTCCGCGGCGTGGAGCGGTGCGGGACTCTGACTGCAGCGGGGACTATAATGTCTCTGCTCCGTGACACTGACCGCCGGTGAGCGCTTTGACACGGTGCCGGGCACGGCAGCAACCGCTGATCGCTTTTAATTGAAAAGAGAGAGCGAGGGAGAGAGAGACGCCGTGCCGTGTAAAAAAAAACAACAACAAAAAAGTATCACGTGTCATGACTTCCTGTATTTGGCCCTTCAAAATAAAAGCCCATATTGATTTTGACTTCATTTTGACAAGACAGGGCTTCAAATGTTTTTTTTTTTTCATGCAACCAATCGACCAATGAAATTTTAGTCGGCTAATGATTTTTTGGTCGACCAGGCAGCCCTAATTTATATATTATATATAGATATATTATTATAGTAATACAATTTTAAAACTTAATTAAAAAAATAATAATAATCGGCCGATTAATCGGTTATCGGTTTTTTTTCCCCCTAATAATCGTAATCGGCATCGGCCCCAAAAAATCCATATCGGTTGGGCCCTAGTGTTATCATCAACTCCCTTGTTGGGTCTTGAACCCACATCATCCAACACCAAGAACCAGCAGCTAACTCACTGCGCTAATTGTCTGTGAGTGAGACCTGCTGTGTGTCTTCTCTAATAGACTCAGGGAGTCAAAACCAGGCAGCAGCTGATGTAAAGGCAGATTTCAAAAATGGTCAAAATGTCAGAAATTGAGTTTCTAAACAAAAATCTGTTAATACATATCTAGACAGCATGGAAATGTTGGTGATTTGTTTTTAACTCTAAGTGTTTTGCATCATAAGAGAAAAAGTTAAAAATGCCACTCTTACATTGTCTGCAGTTGTTCCCATGAGAGCAGAATTCAAAACGTTCTAGAAAATTCTGTTTTTGAGGTAAAATTCTGATATTTGTCAAACTTCATCAACCATGACTCCAAAATATTCTCAATTTTTTTCAGGAAGATTGAAAATGTATTTAGCAAGAATTGGTATATGTTTACAGTGTTTACAGTCATACGTTTTCATGCACTGTAGGCTCAATTTTGGATAAATCAAAACTCAGAGAAATCAGTTTTGTGGAGGACGGTCTGGAGATGCTCTGTAGCAAGTTTGGTGTCAATTGAGCAAAAATTGTGGAGGAGATTTTGCCCTTGGGAAGTAGGATTTCCTCGGAAGAAGATGAAAGAAGGAGAATTCCTTGGAATACCATAGTGTCCTGGCAGCAGCAGCCAACCCATAATAAGCCACCTAGAACCAATCAATCAATCAATCAGCCACCGATAACAGATCAATACTCACGGAGCTGCGCTGCGTCTCGTGTTTGTCGATGGGACTGATGATGTAATCAGAGTTACAGAAATCCTGAAGGAAGATCTTGTTGAGCTGCCGCTGGTCGTCGCTCTGCAGGGAACTCTCCTGAGGACACGAGGACACAAGGACATGAGGACATTAAGACATTAAGACATTAAGACATACTAAGTTGGAGAAGAGCCTCTGTGCTCTCAGGTGCAGGTGGTGGAAGTTAGGACATGAGGACATTAGGACATTAAGGGCGCTTTCACACCTGCAGTTGTTCCGATTCAGCAACTGAACCGATACAACTGTTGCGTTCTTTTTTCTGGGCCGTTTGTGTTCACATTGCATGATTCTAAAGCGGTACAGCGCTTTGCACTGTGGAACAGCGCCATAGCAGCGGCCCTAACAACACCCCATCAGCTGATCAGCAACAATGGCACCAATGAACCGCGGGCTGACTTGCAGTAGTGAGGAGGTTCAATTTCTTATTAATATTTGGGCAGACGAGTATTTAGTTGAAGTTCGATTAAAAAAAATGCCCAAGCTGACTGGTTTATGGCTGGGGCGAGACCTTGAAGTGTGCCTATAATGTGCTATAGCTACAAATGTAGTCTAATAGCTACATTATTATTATTATTATTATTATTATTATTATTATTATTATTATTATTATTATTATTATTATTATTATTATTATTATTATTATTAGCCTATGTGTGACCAAGCGTGCTGTCCGCTGTCTCAGTGCTGACACGTGAATGAATGACAGAGCATGTCACTGCCAGAGAGACAGACAGAGAGAGAGAGACAGGGAGAGGGGTGGTCAGGTTGTGTTGGTCAAGCTGTGTTTTCAGTTGCAGGTGTCATTTATGTCAGATGAATTGTCCTCTAACACACCCTAGCTTGACTAGTTATAGGGGTTGTTTGTGGAGCTCTGCCCAGATCGCCGCGGGTCAGCTTGGAAAGGCTGGTGGACTCACGGCTTGAGTTTGCGTCTTTCCTTTCTTTTTGCCATCAGCTTTTCTGTTTTGTGTACATTATTAGAAGGCCAAGACGACACGCTGCTGATGCTTCATTATGTTTTTGGGGCAGTTGCCCGTGGTCCCCCTCCTCCGGTTGCCAGGTAACAAGTCAATTTGTTCCGATACGGTTACGTTCTCACTACAAACGAACCGCTCCAGGGCTTGGATGGAAACGAGCCGAGACCGCCTCTCCCAAGCCATCTCGGCTCGCTTGTTTTGTTCGCGCCCTAAGTTAGCGCCCTAAGACATGAGGATATGAGGACATTAAGACATTAAGACATTAGGACATTAGGACATTAAGACATTAAGACATTAAGACATTAGGACATTAAGACATTAAGACATTAAGACATTAGGACATTAAGACATTAAGACATTAAGACATTAGGACATTAGGACATTAAGACATTAAGACATTAAGACATTAGGACATTAAGACATTAAGACATTAAGACATTAGGACATTAGGACATTAGGACATTAAGACATTAAGACATTAAGACATTAGGACATTAAGACATTAAGACATTAAGACATTAGGACATTAAGACATTAAGACATTAAGACATTAAGACATTAGGACATTAAGACATTAAGACATTAAGACATTAGGACATTAAGACATTAAGACATTAAGACATTAAGACATTAGGACATTAAGACATTAAGACATTAAGACATTAGGACATTAGGACATTAAGACATTAAGACATTAAGACATTAAGACATTAAGACATTAGGACATTAAGACATTAAGACATTAAGACATTAGGACATTAAGACATTAAGACATTAAGACATTAGGACATTAGGACATTAAGACATTAAGACATACGAAGTTGGAGAAGAGTCTCTGTGCTCTCAGGTGCAGGTGGTGGATGCGGCCGACGGCCATGGAGAACAGGTGCTGGTTGTTGGGGATCGGCTGAGAGAAGACACCCAGAGACGGGGCGGACAGGACGGACAGCAGGACAACGACTGAGAGAGACAGACAGGTGGTCAGAGAGACAGACAGGTGGAGGTGAGAGAGACAGACAGGTGGAGGTCAGAGAGACAGACAGGTGGAGGTGAGAGAGACAGACAGGTGGTCAGAGAGACAGACAGGTGGAGGTGAGAGAGACAGACAGGTGGTCAGAGAGACAGACAGGTGGAGGTGAGAGAGACAGACAGGTGGTCAGAGAGACAGACAGGTGGTCAGAGAGACAGACAGGTGGAGGTCAGAGAGACAGACAGGTGGAGGACAGACAGGTGGAGGTTGATCAGTAAATCAAAGTGTCTTCTTGTCTCACCTCGGTCCAACATGGCTGCTTGACTCGTTTGACTCGTTCAGCTTCAACTGAGCTCCGGTCAGAGTTTGGAGGTTTTATAGCAGAGAAGCTCTTGGTTAAATTCATCCACAGAAACATGAACCAAACAAACAACCGCCCTGTGTGTGTGTGTGTGTGTGTGTGTGTGTGTGTGTGTGTGTGTGTGTGTGTGTGTGTGTGTGTGTGTGTGTGTGTGTGTGTGTGTGTGTGTGTGTGTTAATAATATTCACAGAACATAAAAGAAGTGAAAACATGTGACGACAAAGTGGTGGAAACAGAAAACACACAAACACGCCTGAACGTACATATTGATAACACGCTGCTCAACACCTCAATCTCTGAAGAGACACAACAACAACAACTAGGAGGGTTAGAGAGTTAGAGTTAAGGGGCGTTCACACCAGACGCGATAGACGCGAATGGAGCGTCTATCGCGCCGCGTCATCCAATCAGTGACGAGTTCAAGCCGACGACGTCACTTCTCTGTACGGTTGTTTACACTCAGACCAACATGAAGGAGAAGCTAATTGTATATGAGCTGTGTGTGGGCACCGCTGCCGTCTTCTACACAGAGTGAAAAAACACACACACACACACACACACACACACACACACACACACACACACACACACACACACACACACACACACACACACACACACAGTGAACCCAGACACGACGGCGGGTGGTTTTCCGGTGTTTCTGAGACTTGTACAGCAAGTAGCTACAGTGCAGCAACGTAGGTGATATCAGCCACGATCGACGTGGAAAGTGAACGGGTTGAGACCGGTTTTCAAATTAACGGGCGGATGTGACGGATGTAACGAATGTAACAAATGTGACGGATGTGACGAATGTGACGGATGTAACGAATGTGACGGATGTGACGAATGTGACGGATGTGACGAATGTAACGGATGTAACGAATGTGACGAATGTAACGAATGTAACGAATGTAACGAATGTGACGGATGTAACGAATGTGACGGATGTGACGAATGTGACGGATGTAACGAATGTAACGGATGTGACGAATGTGACGGATGTGACAAATGTAACGGATGTAACGGATGTAACGGATGTGACGAATGTGACGGATGTAACGAATGTAACGGATGTGACGAATGTGACGGATGTGACGAATGTAACGGATGTAACGGATGTAACGGAAGTTCAGCCGACTCTGGCAGCTTCACGTGTGGCTCAAAGGCTACTGTACCAGCGCTGGCATTCCATACATGGATAATTTCACCACTTTCCTCCATAGACCGGACCTTTTCAAACGAGACCGTCTTCATCTAAACCACAACGGATCCCGTCTTCTGTCTCTGAACATGAATCTCACTCTGCTAGCCGTCCAGTCTACAACATTCACTGATTGACTGTCTACGCGACCCTTCCTCCTTCCTGCCTTGCCCTGCTGTTCTCACCAGCTTTGAGCCTGTGTCCCTCTCTCAGATTGTCGACATCGTCTCCCATACTAGGCCGACTACCTGCACCACAGACATTGTTCCCACCCACCTGCTGAGGGAAGTTTTTAACACTCTAGGTCCCACAGTGTCACTCCTCTTCAATAGCAGACTGGCTAATGGTTCTGTTCCATCATGCTTCAAACACGCAGTTGTTCAGCCAATTATCAAAAAACCAAACCTACATCCTGCTGTTCTAAATAATTTTCGACCAATCTCAAAACTCCCGTTTATATCCAAGGTCATGGAAAATATAGTTTACTCCCAGCTTCTGTCCTTCTTAGATAAAAATAACATCATGGACAAATTTCAGTCAGGTTTCAGGGCACGGCATAGTACAGAGTCACAAATGACCTGCTGCTCTCCCTCGACTTATTAATACTCTAAACCCGCCTTATTAATTCTCTTAGACCTCAACTCTGCCTTCGACACTGTTGACCACTCCCTCTTCCTGAACCGGCTTGAGCACCAGGTCGGTATCCAAGGCAGCGCTCTCCAGTGGTTTGCCTCCTACCTCTCTAACCGATCCTTTTCTGTTAACATCGGTAATCTCTACTCCTCATCTGCTCCAATCGGTTCCAGGGTAAATGAAAAGGGCTGCCATTCTGAACCTGAAAAAAAGTCCGCCATTAAAAGGTTTAATGCACTGGGTGCACACATTGCAGTGAATGCTTTGGTAGTACAGTGGCTAGAGCATCTGCCTCCGGTGTGGGAGATCAGGGTCCGCGCGGCGCGATCGTGTCAAGCCAGGCAGGAAGTCAAACCACAAGAGAATCCGGTCAATTTTCAAAATAAAACACATTCGGAACAGCGGCCCCTCGGAAGGAATTTTCGGACTGGCAGACCGTCGAAATGGCAGACCGTCGGAATGGGGGTCGCCACCCGCACCAATCACATGCGGCGTACCCCAGGGTTCCATCTTAGGCCCCATCCTATTCGCCCTACACCTGCTCCCTTTAGGCTCCATTCTCCAAAAGCACAATATCTCATATCTTTGCTACGCCGATGATACACAGTTATATCTTCCACTCGAACCTGGTCATAGCAACAACCTGGTCATAGCAACAACCTGGTCATAGCAACAACTCCACCTTGGAGTCCATTCTTGACTGCCTCCAAGACGTCAAACTATGGTTGGTAAATAACTATCTCCAATTAAATGATGGGAAGACAGAAGTGGTCTTCTTTGGCCCCCCCAAACTCCTCCAAAGGTATAATAAATCACTTAGGTCCCCTGGCGCCCAATCTTCATACCCATGCCAGAAATCTTGGGGTGATCTTCGATCAAGATTTAAAATTTGATAAACAAATAAACTCGAAATTTGTTTTTTCCAATTACGAAATATTGCCAAACTGAAATCAATTCTCTCCCTCTCTGACCTTAAAACAGTTACCAACGCCTTGATTACCTCTAGGCTGGATTACTGCAACTCACTTTATTTAGGTATCAGCCAGACATCTCTATCCCGCTTACAGTTGGTTCAGAATTCTGCTGCCAGATTGGGAACAGGAACTAGGAGTGTCATGTTTATGTGAATTTGTCTGCTGTATTTGTGTTGTTTCCTCCCCATCAGTGTTTTGAGAATAGCTCACTACCTCATATTTAAGTTAAGCTTTATTGTGATAGGCCAGTTTGGTCACATGACAGTTCAGAGTTTGAGCGGGAAAATGCATAGCCTCTAGCTACTACACGCGGTCTGCTTGCAGCTTCAGCTGGTATCTTTTTCCTCCCGCTGCTTGTGTCTAGGAAATTATCGCTTGTAAGTATTGTCCACCATTCTTAGTTAATTATGACCTTACACAGATTTCAATAGTGTACTGTAAATATTGAAATATTATAAAAACGTTTGTTTTATTCACATGTAGCTAAATTGTGCTAACATTGTGCTAACGTTGTGCTAATGTTGAGCTAACGCTACGCTAATGCTAAGCTAACGATTAGCCTACAGCTATTTGTATTATCATTCATGTGAATGCATTATGTTGGCTTTGTAACGATACAGTAATTGTCATTTTTTCTGTATCATTTCAGTTTTACAAAAAAATATGTTTCAAGACCTCAGTAAAGGCTCTTCAACTTCATTCACGCCTCTGAGTTTCTCTTGGAGCTTGTTCGCTATCTGTCAATTTGTGTAGTCACACACTGAGGACAGAATAGTAAAAAAGCGTCATCACAGCAGGCACTACAGCTTCAAGGAAAGAAAGGTACTGTGCAAGCTCAACGCCTCACTCCCAAACGTCTCCATATTCACCTCTTCTCATACATCCTTGGAGAAGCTCAATCCATGATGTCACATGCTAGTGAAGCCAGACAGGATCACTCACCCGACAAAGATTATGATGTTACAGAAAAGGATGCTGCAGCCAAAGCAAAATCACAGGGTTCTGCCTCCTCCACCTCATCTTATTTTTCCTCAGCTAGCAAGAAAGCAGCCAAAGCCCGTGCTAAAGCCGAAGCTGTACGTGCAATGGCTCCTTTCGTCCAGCGAGAAGCTGAATTAAAAATAGCAGAGGCTCGTCTAGCTGCTGAGTCGAAGGTGGAAGAAGCCCGTCTAGCTGCAGATGTGAAAGTCAAAGAGGCACGCATAATCGCTGAATTGGCAACTTTAAAACATGAGAAAGAGGTAGCTGTAGCCTTGGCAGAGGCTGAAGTCCTCGAAGCAGCAGCAGAGACGGGAGACAAAGAGGGCAGCGTGAGTCGCCGCGATTCAGTTCAGGTTGCCATGCAGCGCACCCGCGACTATGTCGAACAGCACTCCAAGTTACATCTTAGTGATGCAGAGCCTCCAGAACTTAAACCATATACTCCAACCCTGATGTCACCTGTCAAACCTGACGTCCAAACAGATGAAAAAGAGTGCACTCCTGGAGAGGACAGTGGCGCTTCTCAAGCCTTACCTAGGGGTGACGTTCCTGCAGCAAAGCAGCCTGAGAGGGCAACGCCGGTGGTTCGTCAACGCACCACGACGGACAACGACAACCACAAGGCACAGCAACCCAAAAGGCCGACGCCAGCAGTTCATCACCAACCCCCTGCTAACCCTCCCTTTGCAGAGCCAGCCACTTCCTCTTTCAACAGGGTTTCATTACAGCCGCATACGGACGATAGGACTGGTATGAGTGATATTACAAGGTACTTAGTACGTCGCGAGCTTGTGAACTCTGGTCTCATCAAGTTCAGTGATCGCCCAGAAAGTTACTGGGCGTGGAAGTCCTCGTTTCACAATGCCATAGAAGGACTTAACTTAAGCGCAAGTGAAGAACTTGATCTCTTAACAAAGTGGTTAGGAAACCAGTCCTCAGAACATGTCAGAAGGATCCGTTCTGTGCATGTGGCTAATCCCGCTACAGGTTTAAGGATGGCTTGGGATCGCTTGGAGGAGTGTTACGGCTCCCCCGAAGTAATCGAGAGAGCGCTTTTTGAGAGAATTGAGAACTTCCCTAGAATCGGTCCCAAGGACGCTTTAAAGCTCAGGGAACTGGGAGACCTGTTAAGGGAGTTAGAGTCCGCCAAGTCTGAGGGTTACCTACCTGGTCTCTCATACCTGGATACCGCCAGGGGAGTCAACCGCATCGTGGGAAAGTTACCATACAGTCTGCAAGAGAGGTGGTTGGCTCACGGTTCTTTGTACAAGGAGCAGCACAATGTATCCTTTCCTCCATTTGCCTTCTTCACAGACTTCGTATGTAACGAAGCACGCAGAAGAAACTACCCTAGCTTCACACTCTCAGCTCTCCCTGTAGTCTCATCGAACAGTCCTCACAGATTCTCCACAGATTCGTCAAAGCCTGAACGAATGGAAAGAAGATCAGGATACTTCAAAAGTCAAGTGTCCGCTCACAAAACGGAAGTAGCATTGCAACACTCAACGTTTCAGTCAGACAGTTTCAGCAGCAAGCCAAGTGACATCAACCGGCAATGCCCCATCCATAAAAAACCCCATTCTTTAAGAAAGTGTAGAGGTTTTCGAAGCAAACCGCTTGAGGAGCGCAAGGCTTTTCTTAAAGAGAACGGCATCTGCTTTAGGTGTTGCTCTTCTACTGCTCACTTCGCTAAGAACTGTGAAGTAGCCTTGAAGTGCAAGGAATGTGAGAGCGACGGCCACATCGCTGCACTACACCCTGGACCTGCTCCATGGGACGTAAGAGACCCCTCCGTAGAGCATGGCGGGGAGGGTGAAGGACAGGCACCTCAGTCAGCAGTCACATCCAGGTGCACAGATGTTTGTGACAGAGGTAAGGAACCTAGATCTTGTTCTAAGATCTGCTTAGTGAGAGTCTATCCCAATGCACACCAAGACAAAGCCATTAAGGTTTACGTTATTTTGGACGATCAAAGTAACAAGTCATTGGCTCGGTCCGAATTCTTTGATCACTTCCAAATTGAAGGGTTAGAGTCGCCATATACACTGCACACGTGCGCAGGTACCACTGAAACATCGGGGAGAAGAGCTACAGGGTTTATGGTGGAGTCATTGGACGGAACGACAAGAGTGGTGCTTCCCACACTCATTGAGTGTAATCACATGCCAGACGATCGGTCGGAGATCCCGACACCTGCAGCTGCGCAGCACCATGCTCACCTGAAGTCCATAGCCCATAAGATTCCACATCTTGATTCAGAGGCTCAGATACTGCTTCTCCTAGGACGAGACGTCCTGAAGGTTCATAAGGTCAGAGAGCATCGTAATGGTCCTCCCAAAGCCCCGTACGCTCAGAGACTAGACCTTGGCTGGGTCGTCGTTGGCAATGTCTGCCTGGGTTCAGCCCACAAGCCAGAGGCTGTCACTTCCTTTCGGACCAACGTACTGGAAAATGGGCGCCCGTCCATCCTTTCTCCATGTCCTAAGCACCTGAAAGTGAAGGAAAAGTTCAGCAACCCAGTCCTTGATGACTGCAGCCTCGGCAGCTCAATCTTTGAAAGAACCAAGGATGATGATAAGGTGGGTCCCTCCATTGAAGACAGGCTATTCCTGGAGCTCATGGATAGAGAGATGGTCATGGACAACATGAATAGTTGGGTGGCACCTCTTCCATTTCGATCCCCTCGGCAACGGCTCCCAAACAATCGAGAGCAGGCTCTTGGTCGCCTTACTTCTCTTCAACGCACCCTAGAAAGAAAGCCTCAGATGAAAGCTCACTTTCTGAGCTTCATGCAGAAGATTTTTGATCACGACCAGGCAGAGTTAGCTCCACCACTGTCAGAGGGAGATGAGCGATGGTACCTACCCATCTTTGGTGTATACCACCCTCGTAAGCCAACTCAAATCAGAGTTGTCTTTGACTCCAGTGCCCAGTATAGTGGCGTCTCGTTGAACGACGTGTTACTAACTGGCCCGGATTTGAACAATAGCTTGCTCGGAGTCTTGCTGCGTTTTCGAAGAGAGCCGGTGGCTGTGATAGCGGACATTGAGCAAATGTTTCACAGCTTTATCGTCAGAGAAGACCATCGAGACTTTCTCCGGTTCCTTTGGTTTAAGCACAACAACCCCGACAACGAAATCGTCGAGTACAGAATGAGGGTCCATGTATTCGGCAACAGCCCGTCACCGGCCGTTGCCATCTATGGTCTTCGTCGTGCGGCACAACATGGAGAAAGTGAATACGGCACAGACGCCAGACACTTTGTTGAGCGCGACTTCTATGTCGACGACGGCCTGAAGTCCCTTTCATCAGCAGCTGAGGCTATCGACCTGCTTACGAGGACACAAGAGATGCTTTCTGCCTCGAACTTGCGGCTCCATAAGATCGCGTCAAACGACCCTGAAGTCTTGGAGGCCTTCCTTCCAGAAGACCATGCGAAGGGTCTCCAGAATCTGGATTTCGATGACAGCGCAGACTTCATCCAACGTAGCTTAGGGCTCAGTTGGGATCTCAAACATGACCTTTTCACTTTCAGAGTGGCTCCTACAGAGAAACCCTTCACACGCAGAGGGGTACTAGCCACTGTGAACAGTCTCTTTGACCCTCTTGGACTCGTTGCACCGGTTGTCATTCAGGGGAAGTTCATACTGCGTGAACTTACCAGCGGCGAGATCCTTGACTGGGACAGCCCTCTTCCAGACGAAAAGGAAGCTGAATGGAGAATGTGGAAAAACTCCTTGCAAAGTCTGAGTGACTTCAGGATTCAGAGAGCTTACGCTCCTACTACCCTTACCACAGCCCGCAGGAAGGAACTCCACATCTTCTCCGATGCTTCGGTGAAAGCTATCGCTGCTGTAGCTTACCTGAAGGTGGTCGACAGTGATGGAAAGTGTCACATAGGCTTTGTCCTAGGGAAAGCGAAACTCGCTCCTGCAGCTGCCCACACTGTCCCAAGGCTGGAGCTGGGTGCAGCTGTATTGGCAGTAGAAATCGCGGAGTTAGCAGAAAGTGAGTTAGACATCAGCCTAGACTCCTTGCGATTCTACACAGACAGCAAGGTTGTCTTAGGATACATATATAACCAGACCAGACGGTTTTATGTGTATGTTTCCAACAGAGTACAGCGGATCAGAAAGTCCACCAAACCTGAGCAGTGGCACTACGTGTGCACCACACAGAATCCGGCAGATCACGCCACTCGATCTGTATCGGCAGCTGAGCTTCCTAACACAACTTGGCTCACTGGGCCCCCTTTCTTGACTCTACCGGAAGGAGTGTCCACTTCAGAAGAAGAGCCATACGACCTCATCACTCCAGATCTTGACACTGAGGTGCGTTCTCATGCTACCACGCTCTCTGTTCCTTCAACTTACCTGGAATGTCATCGGTTTGAGCGGTTCTCATCTTGGACATCTTTGGTGCGAGCCATAGCATTACTGACGCACATCACTCAGTCCCAAGGGAGCGCTGCTATGGCCAAGCATGAGGATTGCAATGGCTGGCATCGATGCAAAGGGCCTCGCACAGCAGAAGAGCTGCGCAAAGCAGAAACTCTCATCATAAGGTGCATACAAAGAGAGACCTACAGCAAAGAGTTCTCTTGTCTGGCCGCCGGGAGGAACATCTCGAAAGACAGCCCTCTGAGAAAACTGAACCCCTACGTGGATGAAGATGGCCTTCTAAGAATAGGAGGTAGGCTCAACCAGTCGGCACTCGACGCAGGAGAAAAGCTGCCTCTCGTCATACCAGGCCGCAGCCACATTGCAACGCTGCTTGTGAGGCATTACCACGAAAAGGTTAAACACCAAGGTCGTGTTTTTACCGAAGGATCCATCCGCTCAGCAGGGTTCTGGATTGTTGGGGCCAGGAAATGTATCAACGGTATTCTTCACAAATGCATCAGGTGTAACAAACTTCGAGGGAGAGCTGCTGAGCAGAAGATGGCAGATCTGCCTCCTGATCGCCTGAATACAGAGCCACCTTTCACCTACGTGGGACTTGATGTGTTTGGCCCTTGGGTCATTACCACAAGACGCACCCGAGGAGGTCAAGCTAATAGCAAAAGGTGGGCTGTCCTTTTCACGTGCATGAGCACACGTGCTGTGCACATAGAGTTGATAGAGGCGATGGACACTTCAAGTTTCATTAACGCCTTGCGTCGCTTCTTTGCTCTGCGGGGACCCGCTAAGCAAATCCGTTCCGACTGTGGAACCAATTTCACAGGCGCCTGCAAGGAATTGCACATACTCCTCACGGATCCTGAAGAACCCAATGTCAGGAAGTACTTGGGTGAAGAAGGCTGCACTTGGGTTTTCAATCCTCCCCACTCCTCCCACATGGGGGGAGTTTGGGAGCGGATGATTGGCATCTCCAGACGGATATTGAACTCCATGCTCATGCAAACCAGCCCTTCACGTCTCACTCATGAGGTGTTGTCAACTTTGATGGCAGAGGTCACTGCGATCATTAACGCCAGGCCTCTTGTGCCTATTTCTTCAGACCCAGACTCACCTTTTCTTTTGACCCCTGCTTCACTCCTGACTCAGAAGGTTTCTACTTACCCTCCTCCTCCGGGAACCTTTGACAGCAAAGATCTCCACCGCCAGCAGTGGAGACAGGTTCAACATCTGGCCAATACCTTTTGGAACAGATGGAGACGCGAATACTTACCTACACTTCAAAGTCGTAGTAAGTGGCAGGACGTGCGTCCGAATCTGAAGACAGGTGACTTGGTTCTTCTTAAGGATAGCCAGGCGAAGAGGAACGAGTGGCCAATGGCTCTGGTTACGAAAACATTCCCAGACCAAGATGGAAAGGTCAGGAAGATTGAACTCAAGGTCACGAGATCTGGGTCAGCTAAGACCTTCTTGAGACCCATCTCTGAGACAATTCTTCTCAAGAGCGCAGAAGACACAGAGTGAATTTAGTTTCTCTGCTAAGACATGTCTGAGTTATTTTGATAGTGGTATTTGTATAATACCAGGCGGGGAGTGTCATGTTTATGTGAATTTGTCTGCTGTATTTGTGTTGTTTCCTCCCCATCAGTGTTTTGAGAATAGCTCACTACCTCATATTTAAGTTAAGCTTTATTGTGATAGGCCAGTTTGGTCACATGACAGTTCAGAGTTTGAGCGGGAAAATGCATAGCCTCTAGCTACTACACGCGGTCTGCTTGCAGCTTCAGCTGGTATCTTTTTCCTCCCGCTGCTTGTGTCTAGGAAATTATCGCTTGTAAGTATTGTCCACCATTCTTAGTTAATTATGACCTTACACAGATTTCAATAGTGTACTGTAAATATTGAAATATTATAAAAACGTTTGTTTTATTCACATGTAGCTAAATTGTGCTAACATTGTGCTAACGTTGTGCTAATGTTGAGCTAACGCTACGCTAATGCTAAGCTAACGATTAGCCTACAGCTATTTGTATTATCATTCATGTGAATGCATTATGTTGGCTTTGTAACGATACAGTAATTGTCATTTTTTCTGTATCATTTCAGTTTTACAAAAAAATATGTTTCAAGACCTCAGTAAAGGCTCTTCAACTTCATTCACGCCTCTGAGTTTCTCTTGGAGCTTGTTCGCTATCTGTCAATTTGTGTAGTCACACACTGAGGACAGAATAAGGAGGCAAGAACACATAACACCCACACTAGCATCCCTTCATCGGCTCCCCGTCAAGTACAGCACAGAGTTTAAAGTTCTTTTATTTGTTTTTCAAGCACTACATGGCCTGGCCCCCCAATACATTAGTGACCTACTCTCCCCCCGTTCCAACCCAAGGACTCTTAGATGGTCTGAAGTGTCTTTTTCATCCTGGCTGTCCCAGCCACGGCTACTTGGTACAGCACTTTGGTCAACTTTGGTTGTTTTTAAATGTGCTTTATGGATAAATTGATTTGATTTGATTTGATTCTCTCACCTCGCTTCTCTGACGCGTCGGCGTTCATGGCTGTGATTGGTCCTCTGCCCTGAACACGGCTGTGATTGGTCCTCTGCCCTGAACACGGCTGTGATTGGTCCTCTGCCCTGAACATGGTGAACAGGTTGAGCTCACTTCCTGTTCAGGAGACGTTCACATGGTGTAAACATGTAAACATGGTGTAAACATCACAGGGGTTTGGTGTTTTGGGGTTAGGGTTAACCCTAACCAGGGTAACCCTCTGATTGGAGCTCAGTCTGTGACATCACAGGAAGCTGAATAAAGTCAACAACATCTGATCTATAGAAGATCGTTTATTAATAAACATTCATCCTGTAAAACAACAAGGTGTGTGTGTGTGTGTGTGTGTGTGTGTGTGTGTGTGTGTGACACCTTCTCATTGTTTGTTTGAATATTCACAGCAGAAAAACTCATTCATTTTAACTTCCATCATGTCGTCCCCATGGCAACACACACACACACACACACACACACACACACACACACACACACACACACACACACGCTGTGTGCTGAGGTCGAACCCTGAAGACTGAAGTCTCTTCTTTCTGCTCTGGGTTTATAATATGTTTTTATTATTATGGGCTGTTTGAGGTATTTCCCTGGTTGGAGCTGTTCCAGTTTCTGTCCAGCAGAGGGCGACGTAGCGCCACGCTGGATCGTCTATATATATATATATATATATATATATATATATATATATATATATATATATATATATATATATGACGTCTTGGGTGAAAATATATCTCCATTTTTTCTGACTATTTTTTTAATACTTTTTTCTCAAATTTGATATTTTGAACCTTGTTTGAATTGAATTGAAAGTCTTTATTGTCCACTGAATGGAAATTCATCTTTGCATCATAAAATATGATTACAATGGTTAAAATAACCATTTTCATGAACGAAAATGAACACAAAGTTCTCTTTTTAGTTGTGATTATATTTAATAGTAGGCTATTTGACAGATGATCAATACTTCTTTCTATGTCAGGACTCAACTGTTCTGCAGTCTCCACGGCAGCAGATGCTGATTCCACCTCCTGGACATCTGTTGAGTGCCAACCGGCCATCTTCCTTCACCAGCAGATCGACCGTCTGGTCGGCTCCAGAGAAGGCATCGAACCTGGTAAAGCTGCAGCCAGCTACTTACCACTGTTGGGCACGTTACTTTTAAAAAGTAATTAGTTATGAAATTGAATCTATTTTGTGCATTACTTTGTAGTATTTCTGTGGTTTTTCAGGATTATATCCTTAGATGTCCATAAGGAAAAATACATCTGTATTGGACCTACAATTATTACCACTAAATCCAAAGGAAAAAAACACTTTTATTCATCTTGCTAGGAACCCCAAGAATCAAGATATAACAATCTCTACGTGGCCCCGATACTATCAGACGTCTTCATCAGTGAATCAGCGATCGACACCGCGGTTCGATAGCCTCTATGACGCCTGCTAAACCCACTGAGCCAAACGGCGTCTGAAGCCCGGAGTTCTAGCTGTGTTCACATGAGTCCGGCTGGCGGCCAACGCTGCTGGACGGAGCGGTAACAACAAACACACGGTCCAACGGGACGACACAACGGCAAAACAATACACGCGCATCCCTATGTTGCTACGGCGATGTCGTCATACTCATACTCATTCATTCCCAAGATGTTTGTGTGTCCCTTATTTGTGTTTGCATAAAAAAGAGACGAAAACAGCAGCAATATGTCAATATAATCTACCGTCGTCAATATCGGCCATGTTTCACTCGTTGCCTGGCAACCACGTCACATTTCACTCGTTGCCAGGCAACCACGTCACAGTGAGGATACCATCAAAAGTTAAAATATGTCAACTTTGGACGGTATTCTTCGCCGGCTCCTCCAAGTTTTACTGTCTGGTTTGCCATCTGCCGTCTCCATGGCAACGCAGCAGCAGTGTTGTGATTGGCTGCGGCTGAATGATAAACAACAATAACCATGAACAGGTGTAAACAACAACAACACAGGTTTTTCAGCTTGAACTTTAATGACATCAGACACATCACATGACCACGGTCGGACCAATGAAGTAGAAGTTATGAAGTCGGTTTAGTGTTGAACGTCAGATGTGAAGCTTGTTGTCATGGTGACGAGGTCGTTACGACGCCTCATCACTGACCCGGAGCCAGAGGTCAGAGGTCATGTGATAATGTTGTTGAGGTCATGTGATAATGTTGTTGAGGTCATGTGACCGTCGTGTCGTGTCAGGATTAGAAACTTGTTTATTTTCTTAAATAATGAAAACACAGTTGAAGAATCCTATTGGCCGTCAGATCCAGTGTGAAAGCGACTTCAGTCTGCAGCTCGGTGTGAAGTGAAGAATCAATAGAGCTGAAAGCTACAAACCAACTTCATCCAAAACAAACATGAAAGAAACAAGAAGAAGAAATACATTAGACTGAACCAGCTCTGATTGGCTGTTGACTGGTCCATGCTAAGCTCCTATTGGGCAGTAGGGAGAGCGGGGTAAGTAGTGCCAATTTTTACTTAAATTGCCTTTAAAGCAAGGGGATTATAATAATGCCCCCAACTAAAATATGTACATATAGTTTAGGATGTTGTGCATCCCTGGGAACAATCACTTTGAATCTTAAATAAACTGTTTCAGAAATATAGCTTTAGAAAAAAAAGTGGTTTTGTGGCACAACTTGCCCCCGGTGCGGGGTAAGTTGTGCCATTAGACAGAATAAATTGTGCCATTGATAATTGAAGTAAAACAGATAATTTTAATCTCACAAATGATAATGCTATATAAAAGCAAGACATTCAATACAAAATTAAAGCCAGAAGCGGCGATGATCGGGCCTTCGCTTGTCCCCATGCAGCGAGGCCTGAGGCACGCTGGGGGCTGTGGCGCAAAGAATCGCAATGTTTGGTTCATCCACCAGGTGGCGCTACGAGCACAACCAGACTGGGCAGGTGTGTTCAGGGGCGGTCCCTCATCACACATGTTAAGTTTCAAGCAAATCAGTGCCCACTGCCATGTTTCTCCTATACACAGACAGCACTGCCACTGGCAGCCACCCAGGCCCTTTGGCACAAATTACCCCAAGCCCAGCATTTTGAGAAAAAGGATTCCCCAGCTGTTTTGAGCTGGCATCATGCTAACTGTATAGACTCATGGTGTAGCTTAATAAAGCACTAAAACATGTGTGAACTGTTTTCAAAGTTATCTATAATTGTAATAATATAATAAATGTGCTTTCCTCTCAAGCCATGTGTCTCCCTTCTTGATAGGATGAGTGAAATGGATGCCCCTTCAAAAATATGTGGTCGCATGACCAACTTCTTCTATGGTTTTCTAGATAACAGGGGTGGAGCCCCATGGCACAAATTACCCCACTCTCCCCTACGCACTGAATCCACCAATCAGTGAGGACGATGAGCTGTGTCACCCATCGTGTTAGATCAACCGTCACACGTTCAGATGCTGCTCTGTGATTGGCTGCAGTAGAAGAAGCAGCTACGACGGTTAGCATGCTAGCTTCAGCAGAGGACTTCAAGGAAACAAATGCTATTGCTACGGTAGCTCTCTGCGATCAGAGTAGTAGTAATAGTACTGTAGTAATAGCAGTAGTAATAGTAGTAGGAGTAGTAGTGGTAGTAGTTAGGTAGTAAAGTAGCTAAAAGCACAAATATTCAAAGTACACATACCAAAAAAGTGCTTGAGTAAACAATGGCGTGTGAACAATGTGTTTGATTCAAAAGTTTGAATAAAGATTTTAGTGATTTGAATGACGAGTGGCGGAGTGAGTTCTGGCTGCTCCGACGTCTGAAGCTCGTCGACACGTTGAAACACCGGAGCAGCCGGAGCGTCGGAGCGTCGGCGGTCCGGACTAATTACTGCGTTACAACAACATGACGTCAGAGCCGAGGACGCGGCGGCGTCGCCATGGAGACGCTCCGAGGAGTTCACGGTGCCGACGAGGAGGAAGAGGAGGAAACTGTAAACGTCATCACACGATTGACTCCCTCAGGTTCTCATCTCGCAGGAAGTCGGGGGCGCCAAGCGGCGGAGCAGCGTGGAGCAGGAAGTCGCTCTGAAGCTCCACCCGGGCCGGAGGAGACTGAAGCTCCACCCGGGCCGGCGGCTGAGGCGGCGAGTCCGGAGCGTCTCCGTACAGCTGACTGATGCGTTTGAAGAGGAGTCCTTCTGTCTCTGGCGACAGCTCGTTGTCTCGCCGTCCGTCCGTCCTCTCGCGGTATTTGTAGGACGCCAGTTTGACCGTCCGGCGCAGCAGGTGTTTCCTGAAGGAGCGCTGGATCACCGCCGCCGCCACCTCCTCCTGCTTCCTGCGCAGAGTGCTGCTGATTGGTTCATACGACACCTAGAGACAGAAGCATCGTCAGGACGACGAGCCTGAAGGAAGCTGACGGTCTATAGAGAGCCGAAGCAGAAGCAGGAAGTAACGTCGCCATGGGTCCTCAATTCGAAAAAAGTCTCCATAAAAGTGAACGGGAGTACAAGTTTTATTTCGTGATCCGTTTGAATTGTGCCATGAGAAAAAAATATGTCCTCTACCTGTTTAAAACATCACGTTTCATGAAGAGAAATCAGCAGTTTGTTGTAAACCTATTGTAAAATAAAATTCCTTAGAATCCGTAACCAGAAAGACTCCAGGTGGCGTAGGTGACGTCACCATGGCGACCACATGGCGTCCTTTCCCGTGTCAGTTGGTGACGTATATTTTGTGGGACACCAGACCTGTAGTCCGTAGAGCGTCTTCACACTAAATACATTCTTCTGTTGCCGTTTTACGATAAACTGCTGATTTCTCTTCATGAAACGTGATGTTTTAAACAGGTAGAGGACATATTTTTTTTCTCATGGCGCAATTCAAACGGATCACGAAATAAAACTTGGACTCCCGTTCACTCACATGGAGACTTTTTTCGAATTGAGGACCCATGATGACGTTACTTCCTGCTTCCGCTTCGGCACTCTATAGAGTTTATATGTATATAGAGTTTATACGTATATAGAGTTTATACGTATATACTACAGAGTGAACTGGTTTTACAAGTTCACAAGTTTCAGTGTTTGACCAAACATCAGTTCAGATTATTTCATGTTCAAATTGAACATGAATAAATTCAACTGTGATAGAAACAAACCTTTGAGGGGTTGTTGGCCATAAACTTCTCCTCCATGCTCGCTTTAAGAGTGTCCATCGCTCCTGAGTCACCCAACACCTGCACACATACAATACAATACAATACAATACAATATAATACAATATGATACAATACAATACAATACAATGCAATATGATACAATACAATATAATATAAAATAACCCGACCTGTGCAGTGAGAGCCAGCAGGATGTCCAGACAGTGGATCTTGTCTCCGGGAACCAGAGGCAGATCCATCTGGATCAGTTTGATGGTGTTGGGCTTCGGGATCTTCAGAGGATCCTGAAGTGTGTCGCAGAAGTCTGAGAGTTTACTGTGGAGAACAAGAGGAGCAGAAGTCTGAGAGTTTACTGTGGAGAACAAGAGGAGCAGAAGTCTGAGAGTTTACTGTGGAGAACAAGAGGAGCAGAAGGCAAGGCAAGGCAAGGCAATTTTATTTGTATAGCCCGTTTTTACAAACAGTTTGTCTCAAAGGTCTTTACATGGCATCATAACAACAACCTCTGTCCTTAGACCCTCACATCCACTGAGGAAAAATTCCATGGAAAACCCTTTTAACTCATTGAGTCCCAACCACGTAATTTCTCGTTTTTCGTTCCCATGCGTTGAGTGCCCAAAACGAGATTTCTCGTTTTTTGCTTTTTTTTAAAGTTATGAAACTAGACATTTTAACACACCTTATGTGTAAATTTGGGGACTCTACGACGAGTAGAACTGAAATAGATGACGATCAAAAACTCATGACAGCTCATGATCTGGAAGTTTTCATCATAACTCGGCTTTTGCAAACGGAGTTCTGCATGTGGATGCAGCAGCTGCTCTGCTCTCACCCGCGAGGCTCCAGCAGCTCGGAGCAGAAACAGGAAGCTCTCAGTCGACTGTCCCGCCCGGTCTTCATCTGGAGCAACACCGTGTCCTCCTCAAGGTCCTCCCGCGGTAAAATGTGATGATCCCTCGGTCAAAGCAGACCGGCACCACCGACCCGTACCACAGACGGACCACGACCACCGGTGGGGCCAGTGTTCCCGACCTGCTGTGGCCCAGAGAGAGCATCACATTCCGGTGTTCCTGACCTGCTGTGGCCCAGAGAGAGCATCACATTCCGCGGCGAGAGGCTGTGACACGGCACGGTGCGTCTGTGTTATTGTTGTTTGGTGGCGCCCCCCCCCCCCCCCCCCCCCGCCCCCGATGGTGGTTTTGTGAATAGAACAACAATTGTTGTATATATTTATCTTATACGAGCCCTTTGATCCAGAAATGCGAGTGTCAGAAGAGCGACAGGCACAAACAGAGCACCTTTCATAAAAGACGCTCTATCTCCTTTTCTAGAAAAAAAGGAGGGATTTTGGTGAAACCCAGCCATGTTTAGCTTGAGTTTTCTCAGGAACGGAGGCACGTAGAAACAAACGGTTTGTGGCCATTTGAAGCATTAAGTTAAACCTTTCAATTGAGCTACAGTATGTGTTGGTGGCAATAATATAGAATACACTGTGGCTCTACAAAAATCATCAAAAATGGTCTAAATTGCTGGTACACTTGACTAAAACTTTGGAAAGGAGCGCGGCACTCAATGAGTTAACAGGGAAAACCAGGAGAAACCTCAGGGTGAGCAACAGAGGAGGGATCCCTCACCCAGGATGGGCAGACGTGCAATATATGTAAAGGTAAAGGTACTTTATTTGTCACATATGCAGCAGAATTAGAGAGACAACACAAGTGTTGGTTAAATGGGAGAAGGATTTTGCTAGTTTATTTGAAAATGACGCGGAAGGATTTGATGAAGGATTCCTACAAGATATGTGTTTATTAAAAGGTAGTCTGGAAAAAGACATGCTAGAAGTTAATTTTCAAAGTAATAGTGAGCTTAATGTGGAGATTGATATGGGGGAAGTGGGGATGGCTATTGATAAGGCAAAGGCAGGCAAAGCTACAGGTATAGATGATTTACCAAATGAATTGTTGAAATCACCTAAGTTAGCTCAAATTTTGTTTAATTTATTTTATCACTGTTTTGAACATAGCATAATACCATCAGTTTGGCTTAAGTCCATCATAAGCCCCATACCAAAATCACAGAAAACAGACCCCAGAGTCCCACTTAATTATAGGGGGATTAGTCTAATGAGCACAGTCTATAAATTATATTCATCTTTACTCAATGAGAGATTAATGGAATATTTGGAAAGAGAACAATTATTGGTAGAGGAGCAGAATGGGTTCCGTAAAGCCAGAGCTTGTATTGATCATATTTATATAGTATGTACTATTGTAAGGAATAGACTTAAGGAAAACAAATCAACATATGCATGTTTCATTGACTTTCAGAAAGCCTTTGATTTTATCAACAGAGACCTCCTTGCATATAGACTGGCTGAAATAGGGATAGATGGGAAGTTCTATCAGGCCATTTGCTCTCTCTACAGTGCACCCCAGGCCTGTGTGAAGGTAAACAACACCTATACCAACTGGTTCCCCACACTATTAGGAGTCAAGCAAGGAGATGCACTGTCTCCTACTTTATTTGCTGTGTACATTAACGATCTAGCCAAGCAAATCAAACATCTGCATTGTGGAGTAAAGTGTGGAGGAGAGGAAGTTAGTATTTTATTATATGCGGATGACATTATTTTGATGGCAGAAACAGAGGTTGATTTACAAAGAATGTTGACATGTGCAAGCGATTGGTGTAAAAAGTGGAGACTCTTGATAAATGAAAAGAAAACAGAAATTATGCATTTTAAGAACCCTGTTAAGCAAACAAGTGATTTCCAATTTCATTTTGGAGAGTCAAAATTGAATTATTCAAGAAGCTACAAATATTTGGGTCTCTATTTGGATGAACATATGACTTTCATGAAGGGATCATCGTTACTGGCTGAGTCAGCAAACCGGGCACTAGGGGGTGTTATAGCTAAAATAAAGACCCTGAGGGATGTTGGGTACTCCACCTACTCCAAATTATATCAGAGTTGTGTGTGTCCAGTGTTAGATTATGTAGTAGGAGTATGGGGATTCAAACAGTACCCTAAATGTGAGGCTGTGCAAAACAGAGCCATGCGGTATTTTCTTGGTGTACATAAATTCACACCAACACTAGCCGTTATGGGAGATATGGGCTGGGAACCCAATGAGGTACGGTGGAGTGTATATATGGTGCGTTTATGGAATAGGATACTAGGATTAAATCGTAACAGGATTGCAAGAAAAATCTTTGAGTGGGACACTCTGACCAATGGGGCTTGGGATAGGGACATATATGACATCTTGCTGAGAGCTGGATATGAAGACCATTATTATAACAAAGAGAAAGTTGAGATTAACGTATTAAAAGAAATTATTTTTCAACGAAGTAAAGATAGATGGGCATTAGATATCTGGGGTAAACCAAAGCTGCGTACTTACTGTGAAATAAAACAGGTATTTGGCCCAGAAAACTATGTTTTGTATAATTTGTCTAAAAAGAAAAGATCCCTGTGTGCTCAATTGAGAGCTGGTATTCTTGGTCTTCATATCGAGACAGGCAGATATGTTGGCACAGCAGAAGATGATAGAATTTGTAACTTATGTGACATCCGAGAGGTGGAGAATGAAATGCATTTTGTGTTCTACTGTCCTTTCTATGACTCTACAAGACAAAAATTATTTAGTAAAGTAGATCCAAATAATGAATTTGTGTGGTTGGACGATGCTGAGAAGCTAAAACTTCTTTTTTATTTGAATATTTTTGCATTTTCTTTGTTTCTTGAAGAGGCTTGGGCAATGAGACGAAGAGCGATATATTGTTGAGTACTGAAAGTAATCTGAAATTGTTTATTTATGTCACACCTGTGTGGCAAGTAACACCAACAGGAAGGACTGTCTAGTTTTTGTTTTTTTTGTATTTGTTATTGTGTCTTGTAATCCCATATGGGATGGGCCACAGTGGTGGCATGACACGAAAATAAAATATTCATTCATTCATTCATTCATTCATTCATTCATTCATTCATTCATTCATTCATTCATTCATTCATTCATTCATTCATTCATTCATGCAGCTAGTACAGTGAAATTCTTTCTCTGCATTTAACCCATCCCTGAGGAGCAGTGGGCAGCCACGGTGCAGCGCCCGGGGACCAACTCCAGATTATGAGCCAGGATCAGGCTAGCTGACATGTTTTTAGTGGTGGGGGAAACCGGAGCACCCGGAGGAAACCCACGCAGACACGGGGAGAACATGCAAACTAAGGACCTGGGCGGCCGGGGATTCGAACCCAGGACCTTCTTGCTGTGAGGCAACAGTGCTAACCACTGTGCCACCGTGCCGTTGTTACAGACAAGACAGTTTACAGTTTATGACACAGAATGTGCGAAATATGGAAATGTTAGAAGTCTGAGAGTTTACTGTGGAGAACAAGAGGAGCGGTTAGAGTCGGGATCGGGGGTAACAGCTTGAGAAGCAGCAGTGCGGTTCTCACCTGTACTGGATGAACTGGGAGGCGTCTGGGTCGAACTTCTCCCAGGTTTCATAGAACATCTCGAAGTCGTCCTCGCACAGCGGATCGCTGCTCTCCTCGGTGGCCACGTTGAAGTTCTCCAGGATGATGGCGATGTACATGTTGACCACCACCAGGAAGGACATGATGATGTAGGTGGTGAAGAAGACGATGCCCACGGCCGGGCTGCCGCAGTTCCCTCGGACCGGCGAGCCGGGGTTCTCCGCGTTGGGGTCGCAGTCCGGCGCCGTGTTCATGATGGGATTGAGGAGCCCGTCCCACCCGGCCGACGTGGTGATCATGAACAGGCAGATCATGCTGTTTCCAAAGTTCTCAAAGTTAAAGATGTCGTCGATCATGGCCTCCTTCTTCACGTAGGCGAAGTTCGACATTCCAAAGATGGAGAAGATGAACATGATGAGGAAGAGGAGCAGGCCGATGTTGAAGAGCGCAGGAAGTGACATCATCAGTGCGAACAGCAGCGTCCGGATCCCCTTGGCTCCCCGAATGAGACGAAGGACTCGGCCGATACGAGCCAATCGGATCACACGAAAGAGCGTGGGTGAGACAAAATACTTCTCAATGATGTCAGCAAGGAGGAGTCCTGAAGGGAGAGAGAGAAATACGTCATACACTTGTACACAAACATGAGTCATTTATAAACAAAAGACACATGAACAACACTCGGCCTGTTTGTCTTTTTCCAAAACATTGCATTGATCTTTTGGCGTGAAGAAGACACATATAGAAATATATCATTGTTCTATAAAACTTTTTAAACCTCCTCCCAATCTACTCAGCTGCTCAAATTATGCCAAACTGTTGTCTATGAACAGATCTTTAAAACGTACAATCCCTTTTCTGTGCCACTCTTGAAAGGCCGAATCCTGACAGGATGGTTTGAAAAGGAAATTTGATGCAATGGGGCTTAGCAGAGAAAAGCTATGAAAACCAAAATACTTCCTGAACTGGCCCCAGATTTTTAGAGAATGTTCAACCACTGGGTTTCTGATTGATCTGAGATAGGGAAGTGGAAGTGAGCATCCAGGAAGTGCAAGAACTGACAAATTATCGTTTGTAACTCATCGTACATAAGAACTGGTTAAATAAAGGTTAAATAAACAGAGACTTCGTTTTAGGTTTTGTTGTCAGTACCCTCGTTACAAATTAGTCACGGAATAAAGGGTCGTCAACAAAAAGTATTCTTCAAAGTTTCTGTTGAAAAAATGAACACTGCTTCCAACGACATCATGCTATGAATCAGATGTCAATGTGACTGTACTACTACTACTACTAGTTAGATACTTGGGGTAAACCAAAATTGCGTACTTACTATGAAATAAAACAGGTATTTGACCCAGAAAACTATGTTTTGTATAATTTGTCTAAAAAGAAAAGATCCCTGTGTGCTCAATTGAGAGCTGGTATTCTTGGTCTTCACATCGAGACAGGCAGATACGTCGGCACAGCAGAAGACGATAGGATTTGTAATTTATGCGACATCCAAGAGGTGGAGAATGAAATTCATTTTGTGTTCTATTGTCCTTTCTATGACTCTATAAGACAAAAAATGTTCAGTAAAGTAGATCCAAATAACAAATTTGTGTGGTTAGACGATGCTGAGAAGCTAAAACTTCTTTTTCATTTGAATATTTTTGCATTTTCTTTATTTCTTGAAAAGGCTTGGGCAATGAGACGAAGAGCGATATATAGTTGAGTACTGAAAGTAACTTTAAATAGTTTATTTATGTCACACCTGTGTGGAAGGTAACACCAACAGGAAGGACTGTCTAGTTTTTGTTTTTTGTATTTGTTATTGTGTCTTGTAATCTCGTATGGGATGGACCACAGTGGTGGCATGACACGAAAATAAAATATTCATTCATTCATTCATTCATTCATTCATTCATTCATTCATTCATTCACTACTACTACTACTACTACTATACTACTACTATAGAGACGAACCTTGACTCTGCCTGGATAGGCCCCTCCCAGCTCCTCAGCCTCAAACTAGAAGATGGCGTACTCGATGCTGATTGGCCGACTCACCTGTAATGGACAGGATGACGACTACGAAGTCGAAGATGTTCCAGCCAATAGCGAAGTAGTGATGGCGGAGTGCGATGATCTTCAGAGAGCACTCGCCGGTGAAGACGACGATGAAGACCAGGTTGACCCAGTACAGGATCTCCTCCACCTCCTTGCTCTGCTCGTCCGTCTCCACCATCATGGTCACCATGTTGAGGCAGATCAACACCATGATGAAGATGTCAAAGAACTGCGTAGTCACCAGGTCGAAGACCAGACCCTGGAACCGGTTCTGCAAAGGAGTGACAGAGATTAAAGTTGAACTGTAACAACGTCCTCAGACCGACTGAATGAGTGGACGACCAGACTGAACAGTCGACAGGAAGAAGATGAACTCACTACAGGTCGGGGAACCGGTTTCTGAGGTTTCTTGGAGCCCAGCTTCTTCATGGCGTTGTAATATTTCTTCTGCTCCTCTGTCATGAAAATATCTGTCCCCCCCATGTAAAGACAAGAGAAAAACTCAGTTAAATGACAGAGAAAACGGTTCTTCATCATCATCATCATCATCATCATTCCATGTGCTGTCAGTGAGTAGAAACTAGGGATGTGGAGATTCACCGATTCATATCAGTGGTCCGATATAAACGTATGCGATGCGACTGCACTGGTAGATTCAAGCTACATCGGACATAATTTATGGTTGAATTTGCGATGCATCTCTTCTAGCCTTCTACATCAGTAAATTCCATGGTTAAATCGATCATTTCATTTTCCGAGGCAACCTGAACGCACCATCGTGAAAGCCGTGCCCGTGCAGCCTCCGGCCCTGCTCCTGCCCCTGCTCTGACAGGCAGCAGCAGCAGCAGCAGCTGTAGTCAGAGCCGCCAAGAAAAGTAAATAGTCCGAGTGAAGCGGCGGTATACTCGGCCGTCACTGGCTGTAACTAGGAGCAGGGCCGTTGTAGATGTTCTGGTTGTAGTGAGCTAGGAAGCGGTGGTAGCCGCGGATGCTAACCACTAGTTAGCGGTTGCGGTTAGCATCCGGGACGTCTAGCAGAGCTAGTACAGTAGCTCTCCTACTCTGCTGCACTGAGCTACACCACTGAGCTCTGTCACTGGCTGGAGAGAAAACACCGACTCTCCACCCAGAAATGTCCTGTGCACAACAAAACATCTGTGACTTGTCTCTTTTAAGTTGTTTTGTGAAGCACTTTGTAAACTTGTGTTTTTAAAGGTGCTATAAATAAAGTTATTATTATTATTATTATAGGCCGGTGCATATTCTCATTTGTCCAGGTCATAGTATTTCAAAGGAGGTTAAATTGAAAGCAACTAGACTTAGTTATTTGTCTAGGAAGACGTTTCACCTCTCATCCAAGAGGCTTCATCAGTTAATGTACGCAGCTGACCAGGCTGGGACTGGTCCCAGTCCCAGTCCCAGTCCCAGCCTGGTCAGCTGCGTACATGAACTGATGTCGAACATATCGTTATCAAATCGCATTTGAATCGCATCGCATCGTGAACAGGAGTGAATCGTATCGCATCGTATCGACGGGAGCTTCAGTGTATCGTTAATGTATCGTATCGGTGGCAGCGTATCGAGATGCGTATCGAATCGGCCTCAGTGGTGGAGATATACAACCCTAGTAGAAACGTATCTTGGATTTCTGCTGGTTGAAGTTGTCGATGATGACGCCGATGAAGAGGTTCAGGGTGAAGAAGGAGCCAAAGATGATGAAGACGACAAAGTACAGGTACATGTAGAGGTTGTCTTCATACACAGGCTGGTCCTCCACCTGCATAACACACAACATGTTCAGCAGAGACCGGTTGGACCAGCGTTAGACACAACAAACTGCTCTGGAGCAGAGACCGGTTGGACCAACGTTAGACACAACAAACTGCTCTCAGTCAGTCCTGACCTCTCTGGAGTCCACTGCAGCGTACATGATGTCCATCCAGCCTTTAAACGTGGCCTGAAAGACAAACGTAAAGAGTCAAGTTGCAGGTGGAACCTAAACTTCATGTCCATGTGTTGTCAGATGTGGACTGACCACTTGGAGCAGTGACAGGTAGCCCATCCCCACGTTGTCGTAGTTGACCTTCACGTTCTTCCAGCGGATCTCAGTGAAGTTGGAATTGATCAGACTGAGACACTCGGTCTTGTTGTTGACGTCCTCGGGGAGAAACATCTCCTCCGACGTCTCGTTGAAACAGTAATAAAACTTCCCTGCAAACAGGTTGACCCCCATGATGCTGAAGATGAGCCAGAAGATGAGACAGACCAGCAGCACGTTGAAGATGGACGGGATCGCTCCCACCAGAGCGTTCACCACCACCTGCACACAAACACACAACAGCTTCACATCGCTGACCTGCCTGTCTGTCTGTCTGTCTGTCTGTCTGTCTGTCTGTGTCTGTCTCTACCTGTCTGTCTGTCTGTCTGTCTGTCTGTCTGTCTCTACCTGTCTGTCTGTCTGTCTGTCTGTCTGTCTGTCTGTCTGTCTGTCTGTCTGTCTGTCTGTCTCTACCTGTCTGTCTGTCTGTCTGTCTGTCTGTCTGTCTGTCTCTACCTGTCTGTCTGTCTGTCTGTCTGTCTGTCTGTCTGTCTGCCTGTCTGTCTGTCTGTCTGTCTGTGTCTATCTCTACCTGTCTGTCTGTCTGTCTGCCTGTCTGTCTGCCTGTCTGTCTGTCTGTCTGTCTGTGTCTATCTCTACCTGTCTGTCTGTCTGTCTGTCTGTCTGTCTCTACCTGTCTGTCTGTCTGTCTGTCTGTCTGTCTCTACCTGTCTGTCTGTCTCTACCTGTCTGCCTGTCTGTCTGTCTGCCTGTCTCACCCTCATGCCCTCGAAGCGGGACAGGGCCCTCAGGGGCCTCAGAGCTCTCAGTGTCCTCAGAGACTTGATGGCTCCCAGCTCCGAGTATCCCAGGATGTTTGCAGTCAGAGACACCAGAGACACCTGCAACAGAGACACACGGAGCCGTGATGTCATCATGTCCTCGGTGACCACGGTGACCACGGTGACCACGGTGACCACGGCGAGTGTCAGAAACACATTAAGTCTATGATGTCACCAATAATGATTGACTGTGACTTACGTCGACAATGAGGAAGTCCAGCCAGCACCAGGCGTTGGTGAAGTAGGTCTTGTATCCGTAGGCGACCCACTTGAGCAGCATCTCCACCACGAACACGTAGGTGAAGACCTGGTCGGCGTACTCCAAGACCGTCTTGATGACGCGCCGCTGCTCTAGGTAGATGTCCTCGAACGCCTGTTCACAACCATCACAACCATCACAACCAGTTCACAACCAGTTCACAACCATCACAACTAGTTCACAACCATCACAACCATCACAACCAGTTCACAACCATCACAACCAGTTCACAACCATCACAACCATCACAACCATCACAACCATCACAACCAGTTCACAACCATCACAACCATCACAACCAGTTCACAACTAGTTCACAACCATCACAACCAGTTCACAACCATCACAACCAGTTCACAACTAGTTCACAACCATCACAACCATCACAACCAGTTCACAACTAGTTCACAACTAGTTCACAACCAGTTCACAACTAGTTCACAACCAGTTCACAACCATCACAACCAGTTCACAACCAGTTCACAACCATCACAACCAGTTCACAACCAGTTCACAACCAGTTCACAACCATCACAACCATCACAACCAGTTCACAACCATCACAACCAGTTCACAACTAGTTCACAACCATCACAACCAGTTCACAACTAGTTCACAACCAGTTCACAACCATCACAACCAGTTCACAACCATCACAACCATCACAACCAGTTCACAACCAGTTCACAACCATCACAACCAGTTCACAACCAGTTCACAACCATCACAACCATCACAACCAGTTCACAACCATCACAACCATCACAACCAGTTCACAACCAGTTCACAACCAGTTCACAACCATCACAACCATCACAACCATCACAACCATCACAACCAGTTCACAACCATCACAACCATCACAACCAGTTCACAACCAGTTCACAACCATCACAACCATCACAACCAGTTCACAACCATCACAACCATCACAACCAGTTCACAACCAGTTCACAACCATCACAACCAGTTCACAACCATCACAACCATCACAACCAGTTCACAACCAGTTCACAACCAGTTCACAACCATCACAACCATCACAACCAGTTCACAACCATCACAACCATCACAACCAGTTCACAACCAGTTCACAACCAGTTCACAACCAGTTCACAACCAGTTCACAACCATCACAACCATCACAACCAGTTCACAACCATCACAACCATCACAACCAGTTCACAACCATCACAACCATCACAACCAGTTCACAACCAGTTCACAACCAGTTCACAACCATCACAACCATCACAACCATCACAACCAGTTCACAACCAGTTCACAACCATCACAACCAGTTCACAACCATCACAACCAGTTCACAACCATCACAACCATCACAACCAGTTCACAACCATCACAACCAGTTCACAACCAGTTCACAACCATCACAACCATCACAACCAGTTCACAACCATCACAACCATCACAACCAGTTCACAACCAGTTCACAACCATCACAACCATCACAACCATCACAACCAGTTCACAACCATCACAACCAGTTCACAACCAGTTCACAACCATCACAACCATCACAACCATCACAACCATCACAACCAGTTCACAACCATCACAACCATCACAACCAGTTCACAACTAGTTCACAACCAGTTCACAACCATCACAACCAGTTCACAACCATCACAACCAGTTCACAACTAGTTCACAACCAGTTCACAACCATCACAACCAGTTCACAACCATCACAACCATCACAACCATCACAACCAGTTCACAACCATCACAACCAGTTCACAACCATCACAACCAGTTCACAACCATCACAACCATCACAACCATCACAACCATCACAACCATCACAACCAGTTCACAACTAGTTCACAACCAGTACACAACCATCACAACCATCACAACCAGTTCACAACTAGTTCACAACCAGTTCACAACCATCACAACCATCACAACCAGTTCACAACCAGGTCACAACCATCACAACCAGTTCACAACCATCACAACCATCACAACCATCACAACCAGTTCACAACCATCACAACCAGTTCACAACCATCACAACCAGTTCACAACCATCACAACCAGTTCACAACCAGTTCACAACCATCACAACCATCACAACCAGTTCACAACCATCACAACCAGTTCACAACCATCACAACCATCACAACCATCACAACCATCACAACCAGTTCACAACCAGTTCACAACCATCACAACCAGTTCACAACCATCACAACCATCACAACCAGTTCACAACTAGTTCACAACCAGTTCACAACCAGTTCACAACCATCACAACCAGTTCACAACCAGCCAACGTCAGCACCTGCACAGGCATCACCTCACCCACCACCCAAGGACCGCCTTCTTCCATCTGCGCAGTATCACTAAGATTAGGAACATTCTCTCCCAGAGTGATGCTGAGAAACTAGTGCATGCATTTATCACTTCTAGGCTAGACTACTGCAACTCTCTCCTGTCAGGATGTCCGAAAAACTCTCTAAAGAGTCTCCAGCTGGTCCAGAATGCCGCAGCGAGGGTTTTGACAGGAGTTAGGAAGAGAGAGCACATCTCTCCCACCTTAGCTTCTCTCCACTGGCTTCCTGTAGGATTTAGAATAGACTTCAAAATCCTTCTGCTGACTTATAAGGCTCTTAATGATAAAGCTCCAACCTATCTGAAAGAACTAATCATTCCTTACTGTCCTACCAGAGCACTCCGCTCCCAGACCGCAGGTCTGTTAGTGACTCCCAGTATCTCTAGAAACAGACTGGGAGGTAGAGCCTTCAGTTACCGGGCTCCTTTACTGTGGAACCAGCTCTCTCCATGGGTCAAAGAGGCAGACACTCTAACTACATTTAAGTCTAGACTTAAGACCTTCCTTTATGACAGGGCTTTTAGTTAGGGCTGGTTCAGGTAGCTCTGAACCATTTTATAGCTACGCTGCTATAGGCTTAGACTGCTGGGGACACATCTGGTTACTCAGAGCCCTCTCCTCTCCTCTCCTCTCCTCTCCTCTCCTCTCCTCTCCTCTCCTCTCCTCTCCTCTCCTCTCCTCCTCTCTCCTCCTCTCTTCTCCTCTCCTCTCCTCTCCTCCTATCTCCTCTCCTCCCCTCTCCTCCTCTCTTCTCCTCTCCCCTCCTCTCCTCTCCTCTCCTCTCCTCCCCTCTCCTCTCCTCTCCTCTCCTCTCCTCCTATCTCCTCTCCTCTCCTCTCCTCTCCTCCTATCTCCTCTCCTCTCCTCTCCTCTCCTCCCCTCTCCTCCCCTCTCCTCCTATCTCCTCTCCTCTCCTCTCCTCTCCTCTCCTCTCCTCTCCTCTCCTCTCCCCACCTCCCTTCTCCTCTCCTCTCCTCTCCTCTCCTCCTATCTCCTCTCCTCTCCTCTCCTCTCCTCTCCTCCTCTCTTCTCTCCTCTCCCCACCTCCCTTCTCCTCTCCTTCCCCCTCTCCTTTCTCCTCTCTTCTCCTCTCCTCTCCTCCTCTCCTCTCCTCTCCTCTCCTCTCCTCTCCTCTCCTCTCCTCTCCTCTCCCCTCCTCTCCTCTCCTCTCCTCTCCTCAGTATATTTTTGAACTGTCATTTTCTGTTGTACTTTGTAGTTTGGCCTTGGTGTCTCGCACTCTCTCTGTGTTTCCGCAGATCCACCGGAGCTCCATCTCTCTGCACCGGCCGCCGCCTGCATCGCCCCCCTCCCACCCCTTCCCCTGCCGTTAGACCGGCCTCCCCTCCCTTCCCATGGTCCAGTCTGCCACCCAGTCCTCCCATCGAGCTGACCGGCTCTCCCTGCCCCCCCCCCTCCCCTCACCAGAGACTGCCCTCATCAACCCCTGCTAACATTTCCATATTCCGCACATTCTGTGACAAACTGTAAACTGTTTCTTGTCTGTAACAACATCTATTGCACGTCTGTCCGTCCTGGCTGAGGGATCCCTCCTCTGTTGCTCACCCTGAGGTTTCTCCTGTTTTTCCCTGTTAAAAGGGTTTCCATGGAGTTTTTCCTCAGTCGATGTGAGGGTCTAAGGACAGAGGATGTTGCTACGATGCCATGTAAAGCCCTTTGAGACAAACTGTTTGTAAAAACGGGCTATATAAATAAAATTGCCTTGCCTTGCCTTGCCTCTCCTCTCCCCTCCCCTCCCCTCCCCTCCCCTCCCCTCCCCTCCCCTCTCCCCTCCTCCCCTCCCCTCCCTCCTCTCCTCTCCTCTCCTCTCCCCTCCCCTCCTCTCCTCTCCTCTCCTCTCCTTTCTATGGAGTTTTTCCTCAGTGGATGTAAGGGTCTAAGGACAGAGGATGTTGTTATGATGGGATGTAAAGCCCTTTGAGACAAACTGGTGGTAAACGGGTTATACCAATAAAATTGCCTTGCCTCACCCTGACCCCTCACCCTCAGTTAGTATGGCTGCTCTGTCCATCTGTGATGTCTGTTCACTCTTAACTTGACTCACTTAACCAGCATCTGTGTGCCTGTGTTACTAAATGTAGTTTATTTGTTGCCATGGTGACAGCTCTCAGCAAACGAGAGTAAAACAACTCGTTAGCTGCAGCGGCCAGAGACTCAACCTGTGACCTTGTGTTGTGTGACACCGTCATCACCATTCATCTTTTATTATCAAATATCATCTCACCTTTGTAACAGCACCATGTTAGTAGTCGGAATGCAGGCCATGTTTGTAGTCCATTGTTAGCCGTATTTGTAGTCCAGTGTTAGCCGTATTTGTAGTCCAGTGTTAGCCACGTCAGCCATGTTGCCCCAGTATGGTTAGAATGCACATCACACACATCCCTGAACCAATGAGATCTGACCTGCTCATGACCAAAGAGATCAAGCAGCAATGAAAACACAAACACAGACCCACACACTCTGCTCGTGTCTGGTCAATAACAGGGTGTTTACCAGCGCTCCGCTGCTCAGCAGGATCATGAAGATGATGAAGGTCTCAAAGTAGTTGTGTTCCACGATGAAGAAACATGTTCTCCTGACGTTGAACCAGATCTTCCCTCGGCCCTCGGACGTGTCTATGTTCAGACGTGGGCAGCGCCGGTAACAGTCTGAAAACAAGGATTCACTGTTTCACTGTTTCACTGTGTGTGTGTGTGTGTGTGTGTGTGTGTGTGTGTGTGTGTGTGTGTGTGTGTGTGTGTGTGTGTGTGTGTGTGTGTGTGTGTGTGTGTGTGTACTTACTATCTGTACAGCAGTCCTCAGGTGTGTTGGAGTCCTGATCTTCATCATCCTCTTCCTCCTGGACCTCAGGAAGTCTCTGCACTGTGCTGCAGGCTGAAGACTCGTCACCCTGAACAAACACAACTTCAGATATGAGCATGTTAACATCCAACTGAGGAACAGAGTAGAACTGAGTAGAATAGATATTAGTTGTTTACTTGGGAGAGCTTTTCTTTCTCATCGTCCTCATGACCCTCATCACCCTCATCACCCTCTTCATCCTCTTCATCCTCTTCATCGTTTTCAGGTATCTCAGACTCAGACTCAGACTCAGACTCTGACTCTGACTCTGATTCGGACTCGGCGGTGGCGATGGGCACCTTCAGCGAGGTGATATTGTGGTAGTTGCTGGTCAGGTTGTCGTCGCTGCAGCAGAGGGTATTGGCCTCCGACTCTGGCTGGTCTGAGGCCACAAAGGTCAAATGCAAAACCTCCTTTGTGGCCTTGTCATCGTCGTTGCCATTGGCTGCTGTGAAGACAGGAAGATTTGAATGAACAGTTGATCAGAACGCAAAGAGCACAAAACATAGAAACAATGAAGTCTTTTGTGGTTCCACTTCTGATCCTACCAACTTGGTCTGGGTCAATGTGGTTCTTTCCCAATACGCTCCAAATCTGTTCCAGGATTTTGGCCTTGGCCCAGGCCACGGCCACGTTGATCCGGTTTATGGCGATCTGCAAGTTGTTTTCACCTTCTTCTTCTGGAGCTGCAAGATTATCACCGCTGAATGAGCTCAGCAGCAAGGCCAGGAAGAGGTTCAGGACCTGCAACAAGAACCGGGAGAGAAACGAGACCTGAGATCAGACAACAAACAGGTTTAGGGCCTTAGGCAAGGGACTGTGAAGAAAGACTCACCACAAGGTTTCCAATGACCAGGACCATCATGAAGACAATCAGACACATCGTCTGACCGGAAACCTCCATGCAGTCCCACATGGTCTCAATCCACTCTCCACACAGGATCCTGAAGATGATGAGGAAGGCATGGAAGAAGTCGTACATGTGCCAGCGAGGAAGCTCGCAGTCTTGTGCAATGCGACAGACGCAGTCTTTGTAGTTCTTCCCAAACAGCTGCATCCCGACGACGGCAAAAATGAAGACGATGATGGCGAGAACCAGAGTCAGGTTCCCCAGAGCCCCGATCGAGTTCCCAATGATTTTAATCAGCATGTTAAGGGTCGGCCAGGACTTGGCCAACTTAAAGACTCGCATCTGGATACAAGGAACAGGTGACGGGACAGAGAGACAGATGAGGAGATGAGTGCTTTTTAATTGCCCCTCGGGGATAAATAAAGTCTTTTGAATTGAATTGAATTGAATTGAATTGAGGAGGCAGGTACACAGGAAACCATGGCAACACACTGACCAGTCGGAATGAGCGCAGCACCGACAGGCCCTGAACGTTGGCCAGTCCCAACTCCACCAGACTCATGGTCACGATGATGCTGTCAAAGATGTTCCAGCCCACCTGTAACCATGGAAACAGATCAGAATAGCTGCTGGTCGTCATTACTGAGCTGGAAGGAAACAGGAAGACTGACCTGGAAATAGTAATATGGGTCCATGGCCAGAAGTTTGAACACCATCTCTGCTGTGAAGATCCCTGTGAAGACCTGCAGAGGGGTCAGAGATCAGCAGAGGAAGGTCAGCACAGAGTAAAGACATGTCGACTAGACTGGTCCTAGTGTGTCAAGAGAAATGGAGAACTGGTCGTCATGGAGAAGCAGCGGTCCTGAAGCTGTAAAGAAACACGGTTTAGATTTGCCCAGTCTCCTGGAGGACTCACCAGGTTTCCAACACTCAACAACTCCTCAAACTCCGCCGTCATTGGATAGTGCTCCATCGCCATGAAGACAGTGTTGAGCACAATGCAGATGGTGATGCCAAGGTCGACGAATGGATCCATGATGATGGTGTAGAGCCACGGTTTGATCCTCTTCCAGCAGCCGCAGCAGTTCCACTTCAGGAAGATGTTAGCGAAGATGTACCAGCATGGAGGACACATCCTCTGATCGTCCTCTAAGCCAGAGACACAGAGACACACATCACCACTCCTGCTAACATTTCCATATTTCCCACATTCTGTGTCATAAATTATAAACTGTTTTCTTGTCTGTAACAACATCTCTGTCCTGGGTGAGGGATCACTCCTCTGTTGCTCACCCTGAGCTTTCTCCTGGTTTTCCCTGTTAAATGGGTTTTCCATGGAGTTTTTCCTCAGTGGATGTGAGGGTCTAAGGTCAGAGGATGTTGTTACGATGCCATGTAAAGCCCTTTGAGACAAACTGGTGGTAAAAACGGGCTATACAAATAAAATTGCCTTGCCTTGCCTACCACCAACTGTCTGAGGAGTGTGTTTGATCACTGAGAACTGACCACAGGATCTTGTCACAGAGACTTGAACGTGTCATTGGGATTCAAGGGACCACACTAATCTGGTATGAGTCCAGCTACGGTCTCCTACCGTCCCGTCAGAGGAATCTTTCTCTAAGAGCAGGATGGGAGGTGGAGCCTTTAACAACTAGTCTGGTTTCACTCTATATTTAGTATCACAGAGAAGACTTTGACAACTTTTGCCCTCTGTGTAATAAATAAAAGCCTCAGTCTGTAAAGAGCCTTCAGATAATGTAGATTATGATTTGGGTCTTTTCAAATAAAACTGAATTTACTTAAATTGTGTGTGTGTGTGTGTGTGTGTGTGTGTGTGTGTGTGTGTGTGTGTGTGTGTGTGTGTGTGTGTGTGTGTGTGTGTGTGTGTGTGTGTGTGTGTGTGTGTGTATACCTTCCATAGCAGTATGCTCTTGCTCAGGTTCCTGTCCGTCCTCAGGTGAGTGTGTTGAGTCTTGATTCTGGGCGAGAGCTGCCACCTGACGATGACACAGATCCAGTTTGTCAATGAAAGTAAGTGTTCATATCAGTGTTTTAATGAACTAAAGTACAAACTCTACGTTCCTAACACTAACCATTCAAATTAGCTGCAATTGTGTACTTTGTAATTTGTCTTACTATACAAAAAGCCAACAATGCATCACATGAAAAGTGTTTATTTTAAAATTCTATGTATTTCCATTTTGAAATTGCTGTATCTGACTTCATACACAGCTGTTAGCGTGTTAGCATGTTAGCTCAGTGGATAAGGAACACCTCCAGTGGGTCGGTCAGCACTGCTGTGCACAGGGAGCAAATGGAAAAGTCTGCTCAGATTGGCTGTTCTTCTTCTTCTAGAAATAACCTGTGGCCTGACGGGCTCAGTGCTGCCCCCATGAGGCCGGTGGTGGAACTCCACAACTCAACAACTCAACATAACCCTAACCCTCCAGAGCCTGTAGGCTGACCAGACTCACCAGGCCAGTGGTTAATCAATCAAATCAAAATAAACTTTAATGTCCCCGGAGGGAAAATTGTCATGGACAATCAATGCTGTACATCCTGCATACAGATTATAAAACCATACACCATATCACATACTCACACACACAACCAACAGAGATCACTTCCAGACAGTACGACCAAGTTCCTGGTTAGCACAAGTAATAAATAATTATAATAATGTGTGTGTGTGTGTGTGTGTGTGTGTGTGTGTGTGTGTGTGTGTGTGTGTGTGTGTGTGTGTGTGTGTGTGTGTGTGTGTGTGTGTGTGTGTGTGTGTGAGAGTGAGTGTGTGAGTGTGTGTGTGTGTGTGAGTGTGTGAGTGTGTGAGTGTGTGAGACCTCCTCCTCCCTCTTCTTCAGGGCCTCTAGGATCTCTGCGTACTCCTCCTCCTTCTGTTTGGCCTCGGCGAACGCGGCGTCGTTCTGGTCGGCGTACGCCATGGCAACCACAGCGAGGATGAGGTTGATGAGGTAGAAGGAGCCGAGGAAGATGACGACCACGAAGAAGATCATGTAGGTTTTACCTGCAGCTCGCAGCGTCTGCAGAGAGACAGACACGTTTCACTGTGATGTGTCTGCTCTGTATGTATGTCACATAATATATACATACATACATATATATAAAGTATATGACTCGTACTTCAGCACGACCACGATGGGAGATTCTATTTCTTGGTTAGTAATGAAGGGATGTTCAGTACTTTTCACAGTGCATTGTGGGAAACTGGACCGTTAACGAGGTACTGACCAGCTGGAACAGGTTTTCCCAGAAGTCCTGCGTCATGAGTCGGAACAGAGAGAGGAACGCCCAGCCGAACGAGTCGTAGCTGGTGTAGCCGTAGTTGGGATTCCTCCCCGCCTTCAGACAGACATAACCCTCAGGACAGACCCTGAACACATCACCATGGCAATCATCACCATCATCACCATCATCACCATCACCTCACCATCATCACCATCACTATCACCATCATCACCATCATCACCATCATCACCACCATCACCACCATCATCACCATCACTATCACCATCATCACCATCACTATCACCATCATCACCATCATCACCATCATCATCACCATCATCACTATCATCATCATCACCATCACTATCACCATCATCACTATCATCACCATCATCACCATCATCACCACCATCATCACTATCACCATCATCACCATCATCACCATCACCATCATCACCATCACTATCACCATCATCACCATCATCACCATCATCACCATCATCACTATCACCATCATCACCATCACTATCACCATCATCACCATCATCACCATCATCATCACCACCATCATCACTATCACCATCATCACCATCATCACCATCACCATCATCACTATCATCATCATCATCACCATCATCACCATCATCACCACCATCATCACTATCACCATCATCACCATCACTATCACCATCACTATCACCATCATCACCATCACTATCACCATCACTATCACCATCATCACCATCACCATGGCAATCATCACCATCATCACCATCATCACCACCATCATCACTATCACCATCATCACCATCACTATCACCATCATCACCATCATCACCATCACTATCACCATCATCACCATCATCACCATCACTATCACTATCACCATCATCACCATCATCACCACCATCATCACTATCACCATCACCACCATCATCACTATCACCATCATCACCATCACTATCACCATCATCACTATCACCATCATCACCATCACTATCACCATCATCACCATCACTATCACCATCATCACTATCACCACCATCATCACCATCACTATCACCACCATCATCACCATCACCATCATCACCATCACTATCACCATCATCACCATCACTATCACCATCATCACCATCACTATCACCATCATCACTATCACCATCATCACCATCACTATCACCATCATCACTATCATCACCATCATCACCATCATCACTATCACCATCACCATAGACCAGAGGGGCATCTTTATGCAAATGAAATGACTGATGCATCCTGGGTAATTTAGGGGCAGCTACCAGCATCCCTCCATTGAAAAGTTCAGCCTAACTGGCTTGACAAACTAACAAAAAGTTGTCTATTAACAGGCTATTTACAGACAACACTGAGCCAAAACCTCCCGGTGATTCCACCAAATACGTGTAGATGTCTGGGTCAGACATTTCTGGCCACTGTGTGGAGTCATTGATCACTGTGGGAGGCTAAAGGAGCATACCGTAGATTCATTCAGACATTTCTGGCCACTGTGTGGAGTCATTGATCACTGTGGGAGGCTAAAGGAGCATACCGCTAGATTCATTCATCGTAATTTTTCAAGATAGCGTGAACGGTGGGTTTCAAAGAGGGTGTCAGAATAATGATGAGACATAGTGCTACAAAAGAAACACAAAATAAAACATTCAAACTGATTGTTAGTTTAGTCTACGCTCCATCAAAACACAAAAAGCCACTGAGTGCAATTTAGAAATGCCGGGCGCTGCCCCTAAATTACCCAGGATGCATCAGTCATTCTCATTTGCGTAAAAATGCCGCTCTGGTCTATCATCATCATCACCATCACCATCATCATCATCATCATCATCATCATCATCATCATCATCATCATCATCATCATCATCATCACCATCATCATCATCATCATCACCATCATTATCATTATCATCATCACCATCACCATCATCATCATCATCATCACCATCACCATCACCATCATCATCATCATCATCATCACCATCACCATCACCATCACCATCATCATCATCATCATCATCACCACCATCACCATCACCATCATCATCATCATCATCATCATCATCATCATCATCACCATCACCATCATAGATATAGAAACGTAGATGTAGTTCCTTACTGCCGAACAGCGCCACCATGTGTCTGCTGGCTGCCATGTTGCGTAGGACTGACGTTCTAAAGGTTGTAACCATGGTAACCCCAGATTCTGATTAAATCTACTCATAGGCGTCATTTACGCCGGGGACGTCAAGAACGATTTGGTCCCTGCACCAACTTAACTACATTATCCTAGAAGCAGCGGAAACAGCTTCCTACAGCCGGAGCCAAGTCGCAACAAATGTATGTCAAATGTTTATCTTGAATTTTCACACAATATTGATTTTCTCTTTTTTAATTGTTTTATGTTGTTATTTCATTCTGTAAATTAAATTTATGTTGAATGTTTGTCTTTTGGAGGACCACTTGACAAGCCCTTAGGGTTTTTTTTTGTTTCTCCAGCACATTTGCTTTATCTACTGTATACTTTGTATGTCTCTCGTCGTTGTCGTTCCATTTTTTAATATGCTGTTTTATACATCTTTTATGTGCTAAATAAAAATACAAATACAAATACAAATGTAGCTTCAAGTAAGTCGTTATAGTATATATATATAGTATAGTAGTTATAGTATATATATATAGTATAGTCGTTCACTTCTCAGACTCTTCCTGTCGTCTCCTGCTCTGGACAAAGAGGGAATTTCAAGACGCTCCGGGGGAAGGAGGAGGTCGACTGAACGATAAGAGCAGCCAACAGATATATACTTCATGTTTGTTAACAAAATCAACATCTAATCTGTCAAGTTAGTGTCTGTTTGGAGCAGCTGCTGACAGATGTGCAGCTGCAGTGACAGATGAGCAGCAGCTGACAGATGTGCAGCTGCAGTGACAGATGAGCAGCAGCTGACAGATGTGCAGCTGCAGTGACAGATGAGCAGCAGCTGACAGAGTCAACCTGCATCTGGTGCATCCGCTGTTTCTCTCGCGCTTTGCTCACTCGCTCACTCTCGATCCACATATAAATTAATATTATACAGATGTTACTGGTTCAAAATTGCGGACTTCACGCGTGGTCCACGCGAGACGGCACAAGACTCAGGCATTTTTTTTCTTTGGCGAGACAAGAGGTTTTAATGAAAAGCCTCAATGTGCCAAAACAACCGCCAGGTGGCATCTGTGAGAACGGAGGACGACAGGCGGATGACTCAGTGATCTGTGCAGTAATCCACAGCTTAAACTCTAGGCTATTAAACTAGAACTAACTACTGTATACCCTGCCTAAATCACATTTTATTGTAATATGATAAAGCCTGTCTTGCTTTATGACTTGATGATTATGTATCACAAATTATGAAGGATCATCTGCGCAAGGCAAAGATGATAGCATCAACAAAACACGTCGTAACACACGCGGCTGTATGGGACAGGCTTTTATTTAATTCAGCACTCACTTTAAGTTAAACACTTTTTAATTCATAAAAACTGCTCGGCAGCGAGAAACGGACGCGTTTCGGCAATCAGCCGTCCTCAGCGTTTTTTGACTTTGAATTTTTTTGGACTGGCACCCGATTCACCCGTTCATACCTTGAGTTGAGCACGCCAGGTTTGCTGATTTTATTTAATTCAGAACAAACCGCTTAGCAAAAATGGAAAATATAGTCTATAATAATTAATTGATCTGTTGTTTGGCCACTGTTTGAAAATAACCCGAATTATGAGCAAATAATCTGATCCAGAGCAGCAGTCATAATCAGACTTCTTCTAAATAAACCTAAACATTCATTCTTTTTTCTCTTCTTCTTCACAGGAGAAAATGAGGTGCGCTGCGCTCACGGACGCGTTGATGTTTTGTGATTTATCTGCTGCCTTGACTCTGCCCTTTATACATGTGCGTTCAGATTAACAATAAGACAAGCCATGGTTGAGTTTATTGAGTTAATAATCAGCATCTTAGTACCTCTGATCCGGAGCGATAGTGTTATGAAAATCGCTACAGTTGAACTGGTCTGGTTTTTAGCTGCTCAATCTCATTGTTTCAAAGAAAAGGGATTGATTTTTATAACGAAATGAAACGAAAACAATATTATATTGATACATTGTTGTAAAAAAAATCCAAAAGAAACGAAAATGAACTAAAGAAAATAACTTTCACACACACATTAAAACAGTGCGATTGGTTGAAAGCTGATAATTAGCCATGTGCTTATAAGCTGATTGGCCGAAACCAAGAACAAAGCCGCGTGAATGGCCAATCGCCATATGGCCGACATGTAAATCAGCTGTTTCGATGGGCGTTATATGAATAGAGATGTTAATGTGGTACTTTGCACATAGGCTACTTTCTGTAACTGGAAGAAAAACAGCCAGCTGGAAGAATGTGTTGCCTAAATCTTTTACTGTGTGGGAGATCTCCACCAACGTAGCCGGGGAGAAAGCAAGTGGGACCGTTCTGCCCAGTCTCTGAGCAGCGCACGTTTCACAGATAAGCTTCATAACGGGAGTAGCCTAATGTCAGTAGTTTCTGTTTAAAACATGCTGTTTCAACCGCCCCTCCTCTGTGTCTCAAACGACCCGCATAGGTGGGACGTTTGAGACAAATAACAACATACGTTTAAAGTTATAAAACAGCGCAATCATCCAACATATGTGTTAAATTATAGCCTATGTAACTAAGAGAATAGACATGTGAGTTGTTGATCACATGATAAAAATGTTTGTTTACATAACGTCACCTGCCCTAATGTGCGTGTCCCTTCTTTTGTCTCTAGTATATTTCCCACAACTTTAGAACAAAGAACTGACTCATGCCAGATTTTTTTTCTCTAGCTTTATTTAAAATATACAGCAGCTTTATATTAGGCTACAGTCACCAGCAGGCACACAAACAGCATCCCCAGGACAGGATATCGATTACGGTCACATGCCAGTCGCTCCTCCCTTCAGTTCTATAACTTTCTCAATGACACTGTCCAGATGATCGATGTACTTATTACAGACGCTGATGGTCAGCTTCTCCATCCAAAATGTCTGGATCGCTGCTTCCAACTCCTCCCTGTTAGTTGGTTTCGCCTCAGAGCGGTTTAGGGTTATTTAGAAGAAGAGTAAGTTATTTAGAGCGGTTTATTTAGAAGAAGTCTGATTATGACTGCTGCTCTGGATCAGATTATTTGCTCATAATTCGGGTTATTTCCAAACAGTGGCCAAACAACAGATCAATTAATTATTATAGACTATATTTTCCATTTTTGCTAAGCGGTTTGTTCTGAATTAAATAAAAGCCTGTCCCATACAGCCGCGTGTGTTACGCCGTGTTTTGTTGATGCTATCATCTTTGCCTTGCGCAGATGATCCTTCATAATTAAAAATAAAAAGTCCAGGCCGGCTGCATGGCTGACGGTGTCACCACTCATTATCACTGGCTGTTTGTGTTGTCTGTCAAAAAATGGATGAATGAAACGACTTTGTATCGGCCGCGTCTTCTATCGAGGGAAAGTTATTTATCCTATGTTTTATCGCCCAGCCCCAAAGTGACACAGACCCGTTCATTCACAAGAAATCATCCAGCTGCACTCTCAAACAAGGTGCGGAGTGAGAAATCTGCGGCACTACTGCACAGTCTGCAGTTGGCTCATTTTAAAAACACATTTTGGAGATGACGAGACAGATGACCGAAAAAAGAGAGTGAGACGTGGGCTATAGTCTACTGTAGCTGCCGTCGTTACATTTTGTCATTGAAAAACGAGGCTACTATATTATTTACTGTCTGCAGCTAGTTCTCCTTTCATCCTCTTGTATTCTGTATCATGAACAGCGCCACTCCTAATCGCGGCTATCAGGCTGTCAGCATTGTCCCCAAAACGTCTGAGCAGTATTTAGTACGGTGCTGCCACCTAGAGGAAAACAGTTGTGGTGAAAAGACACGCGTTCACGCGATCCTGCAGTGCAGGACAAACCCCGCAATTTTGAACCAGTAACATCTGTATGAAAAATTAAAAGGAAAAATCACAGAGGTGATCCCACGCTGCCGATTCTCTAACGTTCTCTAATAACGTCGTCCTGTGGGAACAACTGACAACAGCACAGGAGGCTGCTGTCATTTTACCGGTTCAACCGCCTCAGCTGCTCTGGTCGTCATGGCGACACGGCAACATGGCGGCTCCGCTGACGTACCACCAGATAGAGAACGCTGCATCTACGTTTCTATATGTATGATCTAAATCACCACCATCATCATCATCATCATCATCACCATCACCATCACCATCACCATCACCATCATCATCATCATCATCATCACCATCACCATCATCACCATCACCATCATCACCATCATCATCACTATCACCATCACCATCACCATCATCACCATCACCATCATCACCATCACCATCATCACATCACCATCACCATCACCATCATCACCATCACCATCACCATCACCACCACCATCATCACCATCACCATCATCACCATCACCATCACCATCACCATCATCACCATCACCATCACCATCACCATCACCATCATCATCATCACCATGGCTACCATCATCACCATGGCTACCATCATCACCATGCGGTCGTACCCGGCATCGGAGCTGTTTCCACACAGCAGAGCGTCGAGCTGACCAGGAATGTGGTAATAGTTTTCTGTCGGAGAGAGAGAGACGTTGGTTCACTTGTACATCTCGATGATGTCACTGATGATGTCACTGATGACGTCACTGATGATGTCACTGATGACGTCAGATTCAACTCGTACCTGGATTGTTGATGTAACTGTGGTAATCAAAGTCACTGCTTCGTGTGTCGTTGCCGTAGGTGTTGTTGCCATAGGTGTCGTTGCCATAGGTGTCGTTGCCAGGGTAACTGATGTCAGGCGTGTGGTTGCTAAACAGCGGCGGCATCAGGACGCATTTCTGTCTCAGATTTCCCATGAAGAGCTGCAGACCAATCAGGGCAAAGACGCTGAGGCAGAACACGGTCAGGATCATGACGTCGGCCAACTTCTTCACCGACTGGATGAGAGCGCCGACGATCGTCTTCAGACCTGGTGGGGGGGGGGGGGGGGGGGGGCAGATGTCTCATCAACACATCTAACCCTTTAAACCTGGTGGTGGGGGGGGATCAACACATCTAACCCTAATGCCGATGATCGTCTTCAGACCTGAGGGGGGGGGGGGGGCGAATGTTTCAAGGCAAGGCAATTTTATTAGTATAGCCTGTTTTTACCAGCAGTTTGTCTCAAAGGGCTTTACATCCCATCATAACAACATCCTCTGTCCTTAGACCCTCACATCCACTGAGGAAAAACTCCATGGAAAACCCTTTTAACAGGGAAAATGTTGTTACAGACAAGAAAACAGTTTATAACAGAGAATGTGAGAAACATGGAAATGTTAACAACAGCTGAAGGAGGAAGCTTCTGGTAGGCAAGGGAGGCAGGGAGAGCAGACCAGCTTAATGGGAGGACTGGATGGCAGACTGGTTCATAGGAAGGGAGGACAAACCAGCTTAATGGGAGGACTGGATGGCAGACTGGTTCATAGGAAGAGAGGGCAGACCAGCTTAATGGGAGGACTGGATGGCAGACTGGTTCATAGGAAGAGAGAGCAGACCAGCTTAATGGGAGGACTGGATGGCAGACTGGTTCATAGGAAGAGAGGACAGACCAGCTTAATGGGAGGACTGGATGGCAGACTGGTTCATAGGAAGAGAGAGCAGACCAGCTTAATGGGAGGACTGGATGGCAGACTGGTTCATAGGAAGAGAGGGCAGACCAGCTTAATGGGAGGACTGGATGGCAGACTGGTTCATAGGGAGAGAGGACAGACCAGCTTAATGGGAGGACTGGATGGCAGACTGGTTCATGGGAAGGGAGGACAGACCAGCTTAATGGGAGGACTGGATGGCAGACTGGTTCATAGGAAGAGAGAGCAGACCAGCTTAATGGGAGGACTGGATGGCAGACTGGTTCATAGGAAGAGAGGGCAGACCAGCTTAATGGGAGGACTGGATGGCAGACTGGTTCATAGGAAGAGAGGGCAGACCAGCTTAATGGGAGGACTGGATGGCAGACTGGTTCATAGGAAGAGAGGGCAGACCAGCTTAATGGGAGGACTGGATGGCAGACTGGTTCATAGGAAGGGAGGGCAGACCAGCTTAATGGGAGGACTGGATGGCAGACTGGTTCATAGGAAGAGAGGGCAGACCAGCTTAATGGGAGGACTGGATGGCAGACTGGTTCATAGGGAGAGAGGACAGACCAGCTTAATGGGAGGACTGGATGGCAGACTGGTTCATGGGAAGGGAGGACAGACCAGCTTAATGGGAGGACTGGATGGCAGACTGGTTCATGGGAAGGGAGGACAGACCAGCTTAATGGGAGGACTGGATGGCAGACTGGTTCATGGGAAGGGAGGGCAGACCAGCTTAATGGGAGGACTGAATGGCAGACTGGTTCATGGGAAGGGAGGGCAGACCAGCTTAATGGGAGGACTGGATGGCAGACAAAAAACATTGTTTGAAATAATGAACAAGTCACTGTAGTGTATGGGTTCTGCTACAAGACATTTCAGCCGCTAAGTCGCTATCAAGCTACAACTGAAGCATTTTAAAATTAGAAAATGCAGTTTCAAGGCCAGAGTCTGAAAGGGTTGGATTCAGTTTTTCAGCACCAGTCGATATTAAGACGTCAGAATCTCTAGCAACCAATCCCTAGCAACCAATCCCGCTGGTTTTATTTTGCATCTCATTTGTTGTTCACTGTGATGTGGAAACTTGCACTGCGCCATGAAACTAGACTAGAGTCTCATCTGAACCAGTTTAAGGTGAAGAGACGTTCACTGACCGGGGATGACGGTGATGGTCTTCAGCGCTCGCAGAACTCTGAACGTTCTCAACGCCGAGACGTTCCCCAAGTCCACGAACTCTGTCAGATACCTGGGAGAGAGAGGAAGAAGAAGAAGAAGCTACCATCGTCATCATCGCGTGTGTGTGTGAATGTTTAGTCAGTTTAGTTTAGTTTATTAGTTTAATAAGGGACAATGTGCAATTACATTAATCATTTAAAGGAAAAAATGTAAAGATGGATGCACCAGATTTAGCTCCCAGCTCATTTCCATCTTTAGTCCCTACACATAACATAAAAGTGATAAAATACACAGAATACAAGCTACTATACAAAGATCAGGCATAAACAGACACAGTTAGACAATGGACAACACTTAGGGCCGGATTTACTAAAGGTTTGCGTGTATTAAAACGTGTGCAAACGTGATTGCACGCGCAAACACACGTGGAACCTGATCTACTAACCGGACGCACCGAGGATTGCGTCTCTCAAATGGGCAAAATAGCACGTGCGATCCATTTAGCGTGTCTGCCTTGATGAATATGTAAATATGGGCGTTCTGCCAGAACACGCAAAATACTGGGAGGAGTAGATGCAAATCGATTTATTTAGCGAGGGCAATGTGATTTACCAAACCAGGAAGAGATTGCTGTGGCTGTTTTTGCGTCTTTATTTACCACGCCTGAAAGCATGTACTAACTGATACAACTTTGCCAAAACGTATGCGTTTATTGATTTGATGCCTGCCAGAGCCCCATGATCTTACATCTCTGCATTTCCTCACGTCTGGGTAATTCTCTAACAGTTTTTCAGCCGTGTTAAAAGTCTTTTACGCGCCGTTACGCACGGGGCACATCTGTCCTGCAGTGCGCTCCTCTCTTTTCCTCTCCTCTCCTCCCTCTCCAGTACCTGGCTGCTCAGCTCCGTCTCTCAGTCCCGGTCCCGGACTGAGACACGTCACCGCTGCCTTCACCCGTCTTTGATCCCTCTGGTCAGTGGTCAGAGCGTTTAGATCCGTGTGTCCCACCTGAGCTCTCTATTAATCCACTGGATCATGGGCGGCATACACACACGTTATAGGTGTGTGATTGTCGCTGCAGCTGCTGCCTGTTCGTCACTATATGACGAGTTGGGCCCTGTAGCGATTTGTGTTTATTTATCTAAACAGAGCGCGAGAGAGATAAACACACATGCTGTCATTGTATGCATCGGATCAAATGTCATTCTGTCCCTTCGTCCGTCCAGCTCTCTGTCCACTCTCTCCATGGCGGAAACGATTACCAAGCGCAAAACCCTCATTTACATATTGCGGTTTGCACGTGTTTTCATTTAGCG